>NC_035446.2:49260363-49503434 GCF_002127325.2 Helianthus annuus | reverse complement strand
AGGTCAAAAGTCGGGTCAAACGTGTAATTAAAAAGTCAACAGAAAGTTTAAAATGCGATTTATTCAAGATTAACAATGTAGAACACTTATAACCTGTTTAATCATTAATATAACTTGGTAATTAGTGTAAGGACATGTCTAAACATGTTCAGCTCGACAATTTACTATAAGGACCCGGTTCGGAACCGAAAGTCACATAGTTTGACTTTCACTTGGACTTTCAGTTCTGACCCGTTATGGTATGTTTCAAAAATACCGTAGAGCCTTATTTGGACCAGATTACATGCTAGTATAACCCTCTGTGATTATACACCTCGGATCATGAGTTATCAAATTAATATGCATGATTCCGTTAAATGCCCATATGTTGACCATTATGCCCTTATTGCCTTAAAACGTGATTTTTGGAAATATAAAAGAGTAGAAACTTTAATTACTGATATATAAACGTGTATGCAAAGTTTGACATCAATTTGAATTGTAGATTAAGAGTTATGCTCATTATCGCAAAATGAATGCTTTATGTTAATAAAATGGCGTAATTAGCGTACAGCCTAGTTAAGCCTACTTTTTGGTATCAAACTTAATACCCACTGATGTAATATATTATTTTGGGATTTTTAAATATTTTTAATTAATTTTAGACTGAGCATAACTAGTAGTCGTAGGCTTAATCCGGTAATTGTCGGTTTTGCCCTTACGGACCATAAAATGAGTTTTACATATCTAAACAACTTCAAACCTTTTGCTACTAATCACATATGATAAATAGATTATTTTAAGCCTTCTGGAAATATAAAAATATCAGATTTAAGTATCGAACCCGGAAATGGCCTTTAATCGCCTTATTAAGCGTTTTTCAATATTTTAACAGTAAGCAAAGGTTGATAAACTCAGACTCCAGTTTTGAGCTTTTCGGCTTATGTGAAATTACCAAAATACCCCTAGGGGCCTAGTTGGTGTTTAAACACGTTTCAGGCATAATGAAAGGCATCTTACTGATGTCACAACATATTTGAGGCATAATTAACTGAGGAGACCTGTCTATAGCTCTCATGAATACCCGTCACGCTTATTACGCGTACGATTCGGGTTATGTAACAAGTGTACATAAATTAGCCGAGACGGGTCAAACCTTAACGGTTTTATCTCAAAATCCAGAATGTGAATAATAAACCCATATTGAACAAGTCTTCAAACTTGTCGGGTCTAAATCACATTCTATCCGGTCTTTGCTTAATCGTGCGTACGAACCGTATCTTTGAAACTAGCCGGTCTAAGCTTAAGCTTAATTAAAGACCTGTTAAGCTTAATTAAAGACCCGTATCTTTGAAACTAGCCGGGCCCACCGGTGAGACACGTGGAAATCGGGGTGTGACAATGGTTTCCCAGGAATGCTCGGCAGCATTGATTGCATGCACTGGCCGTGGCAGAACTGCCCAGTTGCCTGGCAAGGTTAGTATACTAGGGGAGATCATGGACATCTGACTATTATTCTAGAGGCTGTTGCGTCACAGGATCTCTGGATCTGGCATGCTTTTTTTGGTCTACCTGGTTCGATTAATGACCTTAACATCATATACCAGTAACAGATATTTGAGGATGTAGTGGCGGGTACAGGTCCAGACACAAGCTTTACGGTTTCGGGGGTGGAATACAGGCGAGGTTACTACCTAGCCGATGGAATATACCCAACGTACTCGACAATCGTTAAAACTATTCCGCACCCGACAGACGAAAAAGAAAAAAGTTTGCAAAGTATCAAGAGGGTGCGAGAAAAGATATTGAACGGGCTTTTGGTGTTCTACAAAAAAAATGGTAAATCATTGAAAATCTAGCACGTTCAGCTACACCAAAGCGGTTACGAAACATTATGTACGCTTGTATCATCCTTCATAGCATGATCATTGAAGACGAAGGTAGAACGATATGCGAGTACGACGAAAACCCGTTTACTGGAAATTTTGTTCTAGTTAGTAGTTAGTGGGGAACAACAAGATTTGAACATGTTTGCTCTACGTAACGAGTACACACATCATAACCTACAAGCGGACTTGGTGGAGTACATTTGGAACAACACTCAAAACGAACCCGACGACATGGAAGACGAAGACTAGTAGCTTATTTTAATACATTAGGATTTTTTTAAGTTTATGTTTTTTTTAAGTTTATTTTTTTAAGTTTATTTTTTTATGTTTTTTTTAAGTTTATGTTTTTTTTAGTTTATGTAATATTTTTTAATATTAATGAAAATATTGTGTTAGTTTATTTGTTAAATGTTAAAGAAAAGTAGAAAATTAAAAAAAACATAAAAGTGGTGGAAGGACTATGACTAGGACCATCCTCCATACCCTCTACTTTTAGGGGATGGAGCATCCTTGGGAGGACTATGACGTGACGCCTACATGGCGGATCATCCTCCCTTGGAGGACCATCACCGTACCCTCTAGCCTTACAACCCATTTTATAACATTAATTAAATTTGACTATTTGACCCAATAAAATTGATTCTCTCTCATATATTAATTATAGTCTTAGTATTTTTTATATCTTTCTAATACAAGTCTTGAGTAATTGTTATGAGTACAGTTTGAATGAGTTTTTTCTTAAAGTGGTGTTACAGGAAAAACTAAAAACTATTTACCAAAATAATGTTTTTATTACTCTTTATTAATTTTTTTTATTAACTCTTTTATCTATTATCATAAGTAATTAAAAAAAGGCATACTTCCTGACAGACCGTGTCGTCCCGATCAGTCAAAAACTCAATTAAACCTAGGTAGCTAGGGTAAGTCGGGTATCGTATCCAGGAAGAGCATGTGGTCAGTATTACACTAGTTGTTCGATTAGCAAAAGTATTTACAAACAAGTGTACAAATTGATTATGAAGTTTGCTATTTTTCTTTTTTTTTTCAAAGTTTGTTTAAAATAATTATAAAAAATGATTAACTAAAATGAGTAAAACAATAATTTGGAACAAGGTTCACACCCGATTCGACAACTGCAAGACCTAGGGTTTCTACACGTTAGACTTAATTTAGTTGCATTTGATTATTAACGGATTTAGTATTACGTGGGTTAGGCGCCAAGAGCTATCAACGTCATATACAACGGACCGCACTGCACTTCGTTATCAAGAACATGTAAATCCTAACAAATGCAAGACAATTGATATAAGTTTCAAATGGTTAAATACAACTAGTCACAAATTAAATCATAAACAAAATATTGAAACCCTAGAATTCTTACAAAGTCTACCCCAGGGTGAAACCCTAAGAGATTAGCCGCGCATTACGTTTCAAGATCGTCACCCAAAATCCTTTTTTTTTCTTGAATGTTGTTCCAAACAACCAAGAGCTGCGCTTTGTGCGACCTCCGTCCGAACCCGTAACCCCTGCGTCCCTTTCTCCTCCCCCCCTTTTTTTTATGTGCTTACTCTTTATTTTCTTTTGAGTAAATTTCAAAGTTCGTCCTTTATGTATGTCTAATATATCAAAGTATGTCCTTTATCTTTAATAACCTCAGAAAACATCCTTAATGTTTGAAAAACTAATCAGGTTATGTCCTTTACCCTAAACCTTGTTTGTTTTCCCAGTTAAATGAGGTCATGTGAGAAGCACATGAGGGTATATTGGTCTTTACCTTAATAAATAATTTTATTATTTAAAAACAAATAAAACCCATCCACCTACCCAACCATTTCTCTCTCTGCCTTCTCTCCCTCCCCTCTCTCTCTCTCTCCTAACCAGCACCTACAACCACCACCACCCATCCACCACCACCACAACCACCAAGCAACATCCATAATTACCCACCCCTCCTTCCCACTGCCGACAAACCCACCCCGACCTTCCACCTTCACCATATCTCCTCTGTTTATTTACAAAATATGAAACAATTAATTTAGCATATAATGTATCAAAACTTCTTTATTACATCTCTATAAAAAAATCCAGCTACAAAATTTTAAACAGTCAATTTAAAACTCCTTTGTCGGCATCCCCTGCTTGCATATCATAAGGGGAATAAGTTGATGTTTTGGTTGAATATAATTGTGATCTGAGTGTCTGGCCCCAAAACAGTATGGACCAGAACAAGTCAAAACATTTAAAGTAAGGAACATGGCTGAATCGAGGTGACAAGACTCATCTGAGTGTCTCAACCACCGCATCGATTCCACGACGGACTTCGCCGCCAACGGATACTCGGTTCGACCTAATCCATTTATATCAATCTGCGATAACTGATCTAACAACCGATCAAAACCTGACGTCATCGAAAACTCTGAAATTGTCGCCGGCAACGGTTGGAGACCAGACGATTACTGGATTGAAAGGAGATCTATCGCCTTTGTTACGACGGCAGAGCCTCAGATCTGACCGATTGTGGCTGGAGAAAGTGGAGGTACGGCGCGAGTTTCCGATGGCGGAAAGGCGGGAGAATCGACGGCTTCGATGAATTCGTTGTCGTAGTACGTAGTACGGACAGATGACGGCGTCTTCAGCTGTGATTCTGACGATGCGTGTGCATCTAAATCACCAATACGGTGGTGGCTGGGTGGTTATGGATGTTGCTTGGTGATTGTGGTGGTGGTGGATGGGTGGTGGTGGTTGTAGGTGATGGTTAGGAGAGAGAGAGAGAGGGGAGGGAGAGAAGGCAGAGAGAGAGAAATGGTTGGGTAGGTGGATGGGTTTTATTTGTTTTTAAATAATAAAATTATTTATTAAGGTAAAGACCAATATACCCTCATGTGCTTCTCACATGACCTCATTTAACTGGGAAAACAAACAAGGTTTAGGGTAAAGGACATAACCTGATTAGTTTTTCAAACATTAAGGATGTTTTCTGAGGTTATTAAAGATAAAGGACATACTTTGATATATTAGACATACATAAAGGACGAACTTTGAAATTTACTCTTTTCTTTTTCTTTTCGATTAGTAGGCCGAAAATGCAGCCCAAATAGATGATGTCCATTGCACCCAACTTCTCTTTTTTCCACTAGCCCAATGATTTCCATTTAATTCCACTTTTGACTCTCGAGATATGCTCCAACATCACAAAACAATATTCATACATGATTCAATTTATTTTAGAGTGTGATGACCTTCAATGACTTTGAGAAATTAATTTGCCATTTAATTTCAACATTTATTTATAAACCAAGTTAGAAACTTAATCACTAAATCATTAAATATTAATCTCTTCAGCTTATTTTATTATTAAATCTACAAAATATAAAAACCGATCAAATTGATATATTTTCTAATAACATCGGTACATTTTTATTATAGTTAATACTAACAAGAGTGCACCTAAAATGTACCAATCACATCCCCACACTTGTCTTTTGCTTGCCCTCAAGAAAATCTGTTTTTCATTTTCACGTGGGTCGCACGAAAAACACACATACCATTCTCGAGACATAAGCTAAGGTCTAATGTCATACCCGGTTCATGATTCTTACAATTTTCAAAATATTTAGTGGTAAGTGATTAATCACATAAATATGGTTACCCAAGATTAAGCCGCCCTTGAAACTAACAAACCGTGCACATCCCTCACAATGTTCTCTCCACTCGGTTTAAAATTTGGCTAATAGATAATGAATTAGCACTTTTTAAGGAATCACTCAAACCGATTAGAGCACGTACCTGCATATGCTTGCAACTCAATCATTCTCCACCACCGAACACAAATACTAAGCACAAGTCAAAAGGTCTTTGAAGGGTTGTAATGGGGCTAGGCTAAGGGTATGGAATAGGATGTTTTTAAGTGGTGAAGGTGATGAAAAACTCGATTTTTATTACAAAACAACTAATCTAACATGATTAGCTATAAACATCAAGCTAAGAGGCAACGAGTTTCGCCTTTTATTCAATAACTACTACTCATATTTTTTGTATTTTTCTCTTCTTTTTCACAACTTTTCTGAATTTTTCGATTTTTTTTTCCGCAAAATGTAAACCACAACTATACAAACAAATAGACCTACAATCAAATTTTCATCACACGGGTTTAAAAGAAAAAAATGGTTAATGGTTGTGGGCTAAACGGGTTGATCAAAAGAAAGGTTTAGGCTCAAAGTGGGCGACTAGGGGATTTATTTGGGTGAAGGTAAGCAAATGGTGTAAACTGAAAAGGTTTACCTAATGCCTTAATCATTCTCGTGCTTGTATTCGGTCTATGGTCTCAAACGTATCAAAAGTCGCAAGTTCTACAATACGTGACTAATGGTCCACTCAAACAAAGAAAACATAAATGTGTAATTCTATGATGTAAAAGTGGCTCAAAACCTCACATATAAAGGGTATGGTATGTGACATGCATGATGTGCTAGTTTCTTAGGCAGATTATTCCCAAATAACCACCCGCTAAATACCCGTAATGCTATTAATTTGAACTTGACCATGACAAAAGACCACATGGGTTGTGCCATCCCTCGTTGACTTAGTTACTTGTGCTTTAAGATCGCTTTCAAAACAAGACATTTTTGAAAAAAAAATTAAATTTTCCCCCATCCCCACACTTGAGGTCAACATTTTCCTTAATGTGTAGTATTTAAATGAACGGGTAAAAATTGAAAAACTTTTACTTTTCCCCCATCCCAACACTTGAGTTAAACATTGTCCTCAACGTGTAAGAACTAGAGTTTTAAAACGCACAAGGGATGTGACACGGCTAATTCCCAAAAATTCCACCCCGAAAATAAAATACAATTTACAATCCATTTATTTGCTAACTAAGAATCAAGGTAAACGGAAACGCATGCACCTGATTTTTCTCGCTAGATGCTCATATCTTCTTCTTCTCTTCACAAAACGGTTGTCCCTCGAACATGATGTACCTACAAATCTTAACTCTTGTGTAGAAGCATGCTTCTCACATCCATTGAAATTTGTTAGCTACTTAGTTCTACCATTTTTATGAAAATGTTACCAAGTCATGCGTTAATTTACCTTGATTTATGTGGAAAATTAATTTACAACAACAACAGTCCTAACTCACTTTCGTAGGAATCATGGTTGCATTTAGCTTATGCAACAAGCCCTTTTAAACCCCCCAATAGCTTGGGAGGACGAGTAGGTCTCGTGAGGGTTATATAGGGAACACACCCACAACGTTCATTTATCTAGGAAAAAGAAATACTAACGAAATAAAAATAAAGAAACCAAAATATACAACAACAACAAAATACATACCTGGCCGTCACCGCTGATATCTCTCGTTCGGGTCGACTGGTGGGTTCGGGTGGTATGGGTAACCAGTGAGGGCCTCGAACATCTCCCGGTAGTTGTCGAGGGGACCGGGCTCTCCTTGTGTTGGCGGCTGGTATGGTATCGAGATGAAACTAGACCCTACTGCCTCGGGCTAATGTGGTGATGGATCAGAGGGGCCTCAGGGAACAGGGAGGTTGGCGTAATCGGTCCACCCCGCGTGTTCTACATAGGGGAGGCCTGCTTCATAATATCTCCGGTGTCGCTCCTGATCATGGAGGATTTTGGCGTTATTAATAGTCATTTCATTAGAGACATATAAAGCACTCCATCGGCGGTCTTGCAATGTATTTTGCTCGTTCCGCTGTCTCTCTTCATTTGCCTCCCATGCCCGTCTTCGGGCCGTCTTGTGACAACTCGAGTTTCTGACTTTCACTTTCGCATTAAATGCGCGTTGACTTTGACTGTTTAGTTGTTTGGATTGTGGACTTGAAATTGTACGCGTTGTGTTTTAATGAAACGTATTGTCGTTTTGCTTATATGTGATTACTTGCTATGGTAGAAAATAATATTAGAATTTTTATTGCAACACTTGGTCTAGATCACGAAACATACAGTTCGAAGGATTCGAAGGACCACGAAAGATATCCTTCGATTCGAAGGATCAACATTCGGTTCGAAGGATCTCGAAACATATCCTTCGACCAAGGATTCTATCCTTCGACATCTTTCGGCCCAGCCTTTCTAATGGGCTTGGCCCATTCCTGTGAAACGATTTATATACGTGATGCATGTAAACCGGCAGTAGTTTCGAAAACCCTAGTTCCCTTGTGTGTGTGTGACGGCATATAGCAGACCTACTCTCTGTTCGAAGGATTTCATTCCGTAATCCAGATTTCCGGTTAGTGTGTGATGTTGTTTATGATGCTTTGATTTCATGATTAATAAATTGTCTTGCAATATATTGTTCATATGTTAATCGGATCTGTTTTGATGATGTTCAATGATAATGTTTTGTGGACCGGCTATGATAACCGGATGTGTATGTTAGTATTGCAATATGTTGTTAGAACCGGACATTATTTGCACGATGATCGGATAATATACGAATTGAATTGTCATAGTCGTTAAGATGTTTATGTTAATCAGGTTTATTATCGGCCGAATATTGTGATCGAACATGTTTATGTAATCGGCACCTAGGTGTAAATTGGATAGTTTGAATGATCTTGTTATTCAGATTAGGGTTCTTGATAAACATGGGAATCATGCTTGTTTGATCTTGTTGATGTTAACTGATTTGTAAAATTTGTGTTAATTGATAATCGGATAAACTTGGAAACTTGAATAAAATGTAACTGTTATTTATCGAAGGATAACCAATATGCCGAAAGATACTTGTTATCCGAAACATGGTTGCTGTGAACCGAAAGATGCCTATCCTTCGAATCATAGTAACATTGACCGAAGGATGGCATTGACCGAAGGTTAGCATTGACCGAAACATAATTAGGTTGACCGAAAGATAGTTTGGACCGAACCATAACTTTGACCGAAAGATAGTTTGGACCGAAAGATAGCTTTGACCGAAAGATGACATTGGTCCGAAACATAACATTCGGTCCGAAGGATAATTGTGATAACTGTTGTCGAAAGATAATAGTTGGATTCGAAAGATACTAGGGATTTATGAACCTACTTTGAAAGATGGAATTATATGCTTGATTTATTTGGCATGCCATGCTTGATGAACGTTAACATTTGTATACGTGCAATAATACGTGTGGTGCTGATATGCAAACTGACTGCTATGTGAACATTAAATTGCATGCGTGTCATTGCGAACATGAACTGATTTGTTATACGTGCATACAATAGGACGTGATTAAATTCTTGTGAGTGCATAACCTAGCATACCGAGCAAACCAAGGTGAGTTCACACTCTTACCAAGGCATGGGATTCCCGGGGTGTTGGGAATGGTATTGAAAGGTTGATTAGATACTCTATTGACACTATGACTAGACTACCACTTTACTATCCTCGGTTGTGAAGGATACCTATAGTTACGAGTAGTCTAGTGGTTATACAACGTGGAACACCACCACCAGTAACGTGGAACACCACCACCAGTAACGTGGAACACCACCACCAGTAACGTGGAACACCACCACCAGTAACGTGGAACACCACCACCAGTAACGTGGAACACCACCACCAATAGAACATACAATCGGCCCAGTAGAGCCACCTGTTACAAATGAACTTACTATTACGCATTTACTTTCTGTGAACTCGCTCAACTAGTTTGTTGATCATTCTGTTACATGCCTTGCAGATCGTTAGGTACTTGGAGCTTGCACTGGAGAAGCGGGTCGTTGTGGACAAGGATCGTGGCTTTTCGGTTGAGCTATTATGACACTTAAAACTGTTAACTACTACTGGTTTATTTACTATGCTTCCGCTACATTTTGAAACGATGATTTGTGTGATCACCTTTTGAATTGAATGGATGGTTTTCAGTTATTTTACTTAATATTAAATGCATGTTCAATATGATTGGTGGCTTGATCCTGGTCAGTCACGCTCCCAAGCGGTGATACTCCGCGTGTGGATTTTGGGGGTGTGACAGATTGGTATCAGAGCCATTGGTTATAGAGAACTTGGTTTTAATATGGAAAAACGTTTTTATTAAAACCAGACTATAACCAGAACAGTGCTCTCAACGATCCACAACGACGCTTCGCTCCACGTGCAAGACTCAACTTCCTAGGTAATAAGGTTTATGTTTATTACCTACATGCTAGAGTTTGCATAGAACTTTGCTCGTAGTATGCTTACATTACCTTGCTCACAACTTGTCATTGCATGAGAATACTTATGTGCTTACACTCTTCTGTCATCGCACTATTTGCGAACCTTTCTCACTTATGTTGCCTTTGATGTGAAGATCAATGGCCGCACGAATTACCATGACTCAAGCCCAGCTAGAGGCTCTCGTTGCTGCGGCAGTTGCAGCCGCCCAAGCAGGTAGTATACCCTGCAGTATAGACACTGGGATCTTTAGATCCTACATTAATTCTCGTACTTAACTTTGCCCTATTCGTACACAATAGGTCAACCCGCTCAGCAACAACCTGGGTGCACATTCAAGAATTTCATGGATTGTCGTCCTAGCTCGTTCAGTGGCACGGAGGGAGCAGTTGGACTCCTCCACTGGTTTGAAAAGCTCGAGTCGGTTTTCGAAATGTGTGAATGCCCTGAGGCTCGCAGGGTGAAGTTCGCCACTGGCACACTTGAAGGGATTGCGCTCACTTGGTGGAACGCACAAGTGCAGATCTTAGGGTTGGCAGCTGCTAACGCCACACCCTGGAATGACTTCAAAGAACTGATCAAGAGGGAATACTGCACTAGAGAAGACATTCACAAGTTGGAGGACGAGTTGTATAACTTGAAGATGGTTGGTTCGGAAATCGAAGCTTACACCAAGAGATCAAATGAGTTGGCTGTGTTATGTCCAACTATGGTGGACCCTCCATACAAGCGTATTGAGTTGTACCTCAAAGGTTTGGCACCGGAAATACAGAGCCACGTTACCTCGGCTAATCTCAACAACATCCAGGAAATCCAGCGTCTCACTCATCGCATCACCGATCAGGCAGTGGATCAGAACAAACTGCCAAAGCGTATCAGTGCTACTGCTACCGCTACTGCTTCTACTACACTTGCTACTCCCAGCGAAAGTAAGAGAAAATGGGATGGGGATTCTAGCAAGGGATCAGCTTCAGTGCAGTCGCAAGCTCAACAGCGAAAGACAGACAGTTACCAGAGTCCAAGTCAGCATTCCTCAGGCAGCCACAGACAGGGAGGGTATCGAGGAAACCTTCCAAAGTGTAACACCTGCAACAAACATCACAGTGGCCAGTGTAACAAGGTTCGTTGTCAAAGATGCCTCAAGATGGGTCACGAGGCTAAAGATTGTAGAAGCGCTCGTCCTGCAAACCAGAATCAGCAGCAACCCCAGGCACAGCAGAATCAGCAGCAGGGTAACAAAGGGTGTTATCAGTGCGGTGCAGAGGGTCACTTCAAAAGGCATTGCCCTCAGTTGAACAGGAACCAGAACGACAACAACCGTAACAACAATCAGGGTAATAATAACAACAACAACGGGGGAAACAACAACAACAACGGCAATGAAGCTCGTGGTCGTGCATTTGTGTTGGGTCGAGGAGATGCAGTGAATGATCCCAATGTGGTTATGGGTAAGTTTCTTCTCGACGATATTTATGTTACTGTCTTATTTGATTCGGGTGCTGATACAAGCTATATGTCATTGAAAATGAGTAAATTATTAAAACGTACACCAACACCCCTAGACACCAAACACGTCGTAGAACTAGCCAATGGTAAAAGTGTAGAAGCCGCACAAGTAGTCAAGGGCTGTAGTATTGTTCTAGCAGGTCAGACTTTCTCGATTGATCTCATACCCATAGTTTTGGGTAGTTTCGACGTCGTCATCGGTATGGATTGGTTATCCCAACATCACGCGGAGATCTTATGCAAGGAAAAAGTTATTCGTATTCCTCGCTCCAGTCAAGAACCTCTCGAAGTACAAGGTGACAAGAGTGGTGCTGTGGTTGGCATCATCTCTTATTTAAAGGCGCAGAAATGTTTACGAAAGGGACATACTGCCATTCTGGCACTTGTCACTGATGCATCAGCAAAGGAAAAGAAGCTGGAGGATATACCAGTTGTGCGCGAATTTCCTCAAGTGTTTCCTGAAGATTTACCTGGTTTACCTCCTCATCGTCAAGTCGAGTTTTAGATTGAGTTAGCTCCTGGAGCAGCACCAATAGCCCGCGCACCGTATCGTTTAGCTCCAACCGAACTGGAAGAACTGTCGAAGCAGCTACAAGAGCTCTTGGAAAAGGGCTTTATTCGTCCAAGCTCTTCGCCTTGGGGAGCTCCAGTGTTATTTGTAAAGAAGAAAGACGGTACGTTCAGGATGTGCATCGACTACCGTGAACTCAACAAGGTGACGGTGAAGAACCGTTATCCTCTTCCACGCATAGATGACCTATTCGACCAGTTGCAAGGGTCGTGTTACTATTCCAAGATTGATTTAAGGTCAGGGTATCATCAGCTGAGAGTCCGGGATGAGGACGTCTCCAAAACCGCTTTCAGAACTCGCTACGGTCATTACGAGTTTCTTGTCATGCCGTTCGGGCTTACGAACGCGCCTGCAGTCTTCATGGATCTCATGAACAGGGTGTGCAAACCTTATCTTGATAAGTTTGTTATCGTCTTCATCGACGACATTTTGATCTACTCCAAGAGTCAGGAGGAGCACGAGCAGCACTTACGCCTTATCTTGGAACTTCTTCGAAAGGAGCAACTGTACGCAAAGTTTTCAAAATGCGACTTCTGGCTTCGTGAAGTCCACTTCTTAGGCCATGTGGTGAACAAGGATGGGATTCATGTTGATCCATCCAAGGTTGATTCGATCAGAAACTGGCCAGCACCACGTACACCGACAGAAATACGCCAATTCTTGGGTTTGGCAGGTTACTACAGGCGATTTATTAAAGACTTCTCAAAGATCGCGCAGCCGCTCACTATGTTAACACAAAAAGGTGTCGTTTACAGATGGGGTAATACGCAAGAGACCGCTTTTCAGTACTTAAAGGATAGGCTTTGCAGCGCACCTATTCTCTCATTGCCAGAGGGCACAGATGACTTCGTGGTTTATTGTGACGCATCGATACAGGGGCTTGGTTGCGTATTGATGCAGCGGGATAAAGTTATTGCATACGCCTCTCGGCAACTCAAGGTTCATGAACGGAATTATACGACGCACGATTTAGAGCTGGGAGCTGTTGTTTTCGCGCTTAAGATATGGCGACACTACCTGTACGGTACCAGGTGCACGATTTACACCGATCACAGGAGTCTCGAGCATATTCTTAAGCAAAAGGATTTGAATATGCGTCAACGGAGATGGGTTGAACTTCTGAACGACTACGAATGCGCCATCAAGTATCATCCAGGCAAGGCCAATGTTGTGGCTGATGCCCTCAGTCGGAAAGACACTCTACCTAAGCGCGTGCGAGCGCTACAGCTTACTATTCAGTCCAGTCTTCCTGCACATATACGAGCTGCTCAGTTAGAAGCACTGAAACCCGAAAACGTCAAAGCTGAAGCCTTACGCGGCTCAAGGCAACGCATGGAACAAAAGGAAGACGGCGCCTACTATGTAACGGGGCGTATTTGGGTCCCACATTATGGCGGTTTACGCGAGCTTGTAATGGATGAAGCTCACAAGTCTCGCTATTCGGTACATCCAGGGTCGGATAAAATGTACCACGACATCAGCACTACTTAATGGTGGCCTAGTATGAAGGCTCACATCGCTACGTACGTTGGAAAATGCTTAACCTGTGCGAGAGTCAAGGTTGAATATCAGAAACCAGCTGGTCTACTTCAGCAGCCCAAGATACCGCAGTGGAAATGGGAAGAAATTTCCATGGATTTCGTTACGGGCTTACCTAGATCCCAGCGTGGGAATGACACTATTTGGGTGATCGTTGATCGACTCACAAAGTCTGCTCACTTCTTGGCTATCAAAGAAACGGATAAGTTTTCTACTTTAGCAGACATTTACTTGAAAGAAGTTGTTTCGAGGCACGGGGTGCCCACCTCTATTATTTCGGATCGCGATGCACGATTCACGTCAGAGCTTTGGCAAGCGATGCACAAATCCTTCGGCTCACGGTTAGACATGAGCACAGCATATCATCCTCAGACGGATGGGCAGTCTGAGCGAACTATTCAAACTCTAGAAGACATGCTTCGAGCGTGTGTTATCGATTTCGGCAACGGCTGGGAAAAGCACCTCCCTTTGGTGGAGTTCTCGTACAATAACAGTTACCATACCAGCATTCAAGCCGCTCCATTCGAGGCATTGTACGGACGTAAATGCCGGTCACCTCTCTGTTGGGCAGAGGTGGGGGATAGTCAAATTACGGGTCCAGAGATTGTAGTGGACGCCACAGAAAAGATTGCACAGATACGACAACGCATGGCGGCAGCACGCGACCGTCAGAAAGCCTACGCGGACAAGCGTAGAAAGCCATTGGAATTTGAGGTCGGGGACCGGGTTTTATTGAAAGTTTCACCCTGGAAGGGTGTGGTTCGATTTGGTAAACGAGGCAAACTGAATCCGCGGTACGTCGGACCATTCGAAATCTTAGAAAAGATTGGCAAGGTAGCCTACAGATTAAACCTACCTCCTGAACTCGGTGCAGTTCACAATGTATTTCATGTGTCGAATCTGAAGAAATGTTTATCAGATGAAACCCTTATAGTTCCTTTTAAGGAACTCACTATCGACGAGCGGTTGCAGTTCGTCGAGGAACCTGTTGAAATCACGGACCGGGATGTTAAGGTCCTCAAGCACAAGAGAATCCCTCTTGTTCGAGTTCGTTGGAACTCCCAGCGTGGTCCAGAGTATACCTGGGAACGCGAAGATCAGATGAAAGAAAAGTATCCCCAGTTATTCGAAACCAATGCATCTACTTCTGAGGCTGAAGCTACTACTACTGAATTTCGGGACGAAATTCCAAATCAACGGGGGGATGATGTGACACCCCAGGAAAACCAGTGAACGATGTAACTTACCTAGCTTCCTCAGTGAGTGCGTACCAAATTTCGGGACGAAATTTCTTTTAAGTTGGGGATAATGTGACAACTTGAGTTTCTGACTTTCACTTTCGCATTAAATGCGCGTTGACTTTGACTGTTTAGTTGTTTGGATTGTGGACTTGAAATTGTACGCGTTGTGTTTTAATGAAACGTATTGTCGTTTTGCTTATATGTGATTACTTGCTATGGTAGAAAATAATATTAGAATTTTTATTGCAACACTTGGTCTAGATCACGAAACATACAGTTCGAAGGATTCGAAGGACCACGAAAGATATCCTTCGATTCGAAGGATCAACATTCGGTTCGAAGGATCTCGAAACATATCCTTCGACCAAGGATTCTATCCTTCGACATCTTTCGGCCCAGCCTTTCTAATGGGCTTGGCCCATTCCTGTGAAACGATTTATATACGTGATGCATGTAAACCGGCAGTAGTTTCGAAAACCCTAGTTCCCTTGTGTGTGTGTGACGGCATATAGCAGACCTACTCTCTGTTCGAAGGATTTCATTCCGTAATCCAGATTTCCGGTTAGTGTGTGATGTTGTTTATGATGCTTTGATTTCATGATTAATAAATTGTCTTGCAATATATTGTTCATATGTTAATCGGATCTGTTTTGATGATGTTCAATGATAATGTTTTGTGGACCGGCTATGATAACCGGATGTGTATGTTAGTATTGCAATATGTTGTTAGAACCGGACATTATTTGCACGATGATCGGATAATATACGAATTGAATTGTCATAGTCGTTAAGATGTTTATGTTAATCAGGTTTATTATCGGCCGAATATTGTGATCGAACATGTTTATGTAATCGGCACCTAGGTGTAAATTGGATAGTTTGAATGATCTTGTTATTCAGATTAGGGTTCTTGATAAACATGGGAATCATGCTTGTTTGATCTTGTTGATGTTAACTGATTTGTAAAATTTGTGTTAATTGATAATCGGATAAACTTGGAAACTTGAATAAAATGTAACTGTTATTTATCGAAGGATAACCAATATGCCGAAAGATACTTGTTATCCGAAACATGGTTGCTGTGAACCGAAAGATGCCTATCCTTCGAATCATAGTAACATTGACCGAAGGATGGCATTGACCGAAGGTTAGCATTGACCGAAACATAATTAGGTTGACCGAAAGATAGTTTGGACCGAACCATAACTTTGACCGAAAGATAGTTTGGACCGAAAGATAGCTTTGACCGAAAGATGACATTGGTCCGAAACATAACATTCGGTCCGAAGGATAATTGTGATAACTGTTGTCGAAAGATAATAGTTGGATTCGAAAGATACTAGGGATTTATGAACCTACTTTGAAAGATGGAATTATATGCTTGATTTATTTGGCATGCCATGCTTGATGAACGTTAACATTTGTATACGTGCAATAATACGTGTGGTGCTGATATGCAAACTGACTGCTATGTGAACATTAAATTGCATGCGTGTCATTGCGAACATGAACTGATTTGTTATACGTGCATACAATAGGACGTGATTAAATTCTTGTGAGTGCATAACCTAGCATACCGAGCAAACCAAGGTGAGTTCACACTCTTACCAAGGCATGGGATTCCCGGGGTGTTGGGAATGGTATTGAAAGGTTGATTAGATACTCTATTGACACTATGACTAGACTACCACTTTACTATCCTCGGTTGTGAAGGATACCTATAGTTACGAGTAGTTTAGTGGTTATACAACGTGGAACACCACCACCAGTAACGTGGAACACCACCACCAGTAACGTGGAACACCACCACCAGTAACGTGGAACACCACCACCAGTAACGTGGAACACCACCACCAGTAACGTGGAACACCACCACCAATAGAACATACAATCGGCCCAGTAGAGCCACCTGTTACAAATGAACTTACTATTACGCATTTACTTTCTGTGAACTCGCTCAACTAGTTTGTTGATCATTCTGTTACATGCCTTGCAGATCGTTAGGTACTTGGAGCTTGCACTGGAGAAGCGGGTCGTTGTGGACAAGGATCGTGGCTTTTCGGTTGAGCTATTATGACACTTAAAACTGTTAACTACTACTGGTTTATTTACTATGCTTCCGCTACATTTTGAAACGATGATTTGTGTGATCACCTTTTGTATTGAATGGATGGTTTTCAGTTATTTTACTTAATATTAAATGCATGTTCAATATGATTGGTGGCTTGATCCTGGTCAGTCACGCTCCCAAGCGGTGATACTCCGCGTGTGGATTTTGGGGGTGTGACACGTCTTTTCCTCCTGCATTTGTACCGAATGTTCCATCTGCTATCTTTGCAGAGCTTGGAACATTTGCTGCTCTTCCATGTACTTGTCTATCCTTTCCCGATTGGCCGCTTAGAGGGCCCACTGTTCCTGCATCTGGGCCCCGTGCATCTCCTCCCATGTCTTCCTTCTCACCTCATACTCCCTTCTTTCTCCTATACCTACCGACACATTATCATAAACCGCCTGTTGACCGCGGTTAAAATCCTTGTAGGATGGCCCCCGGCGCTGATTCACAAAATTTGCCACATCGGCAAAAATTTCCCGATGTTGCCGCCTATACCTCTGCCTTGGTCCCCGTGGACCGGCAGGCTCAGTCTCATCTTCCTCATCAACCATCTCCTCATCATGACCACCCTCTTCGGCCTCGCGCGGATCAGTGTACCTATAACTGTTTCCTTGATCATCCTCCACTGTATGAAGATGACCAAAGACTTTAACCGTGATTTTCCAGTGTCGCTTCATTGAAGCAAGGTTAAACTGATCAATGGGTTTAGAAACCGATAGCGATTCATGGGGCAAGGCGTTTTGTTGTAAAATCATCACGCTGATTAACCGCACATAGGGGATCATTTTCCGTTTGCACGACTCCCTTGTGTCCCACGTGTTTATCATCACAATTTGACGCCATGACAACCTTGGCGTCCCATACAACAAAGCGTGTAAAACCTGGCAGTCGGGTGCCTTCACTGTCCAGCGGTCTCCGAACCGCACCATTACATTTTCCAACGAAATGCCTTGTAATATTCTACCCTCCAAGGACAAATCGTTCCTAGATTCCCCCGCACCTCCAGAACCTGGCAACACAGACGCTAACATTTGATCCGGATTAGCAGTGTTTGTTTTGTTATCCAAAAATGATCATAACCATAATAATCGTATGCTTCGACCCCCAATGAATCAAATCTAGCAATGGCATTCATATGTTCGAATGACATAATCATTTGATTCTTGCCGATGTTGCCAATTAACTGCCATGTAGGAGCCGGCCCGTCAGAGTTTTCAAACCTCAAAGTTGACAACCATTCACAAATTGCAGCTAGATAGACCCGTGAGGTGATATCCTCACACCAATCCAATACTCATTCCCACCCGAGCTCCTCATACCTTTGAGTTATGCCAATTGTGCGGAATTCCTCAACATTAACCGCACGTTCACACACTACTCTCTCGGGTACAGAAGTTGACACACCCGTGACCATTTTCCACTTCCACATTTTTGCCTCTAACCTCTTGTTGTTGTACCGGGAAAGAGCCTTTTTCTTGTCGTCTTTCCATGCTGAGGCCGATCGACTATTTTTGAACTCTTCCCAGTTCCAATCCTGTCGATATAATTGCCCGTCACCTTCTTCCACATTACTTAATTGCTCCCATCGTCTCTGATAGTGACCCGAGCCTGAACCGGCTCCAGAGGACGAACCCTGTCTGGAAGTTTTAGATCTCTTTCTTCCTCCAAACATAGCTACAATCAAAAGACAAAAGAACAATTAGTACACCCCAATCATCAAAACAATCTCAAACTTTGAACATAATATGTGATGTTGCATTTCAATTAATAACTAGATGCAAATTCGCCTTTTTAAACTTCCAAAGTCGCATATTTTACCATCTACATATCAATTTAACATGTTTATTCACAATTTCTTATGATTCAACAATTTTCACCATCATTACTATGTTCAATCATGCCAAAATCTAGTGTAATCACCTCACTAAGACTAGAGCATGTTCAAATCTTAACCAAATCAAGTAATCATCCTTAAATTCATGCTAGAACATCATACATTATGATAAACAACCTACTCTTAAACAATAAGCTTAAAATTTCGGAAGAAATCAACAATTCATATGATAATCATGCATAAATTTAATGAAATTCCATACCTTTGATGTAGATGAACAAGAAAAACTAAGAAAAGATGCAATGCAAGAAACTTGATGAACACCCTCTCAAAAACCCGAACTTTTGACTTAAGAAATCTTGCAATCAAGCAAGAATTGATGAAAACTGTTATAGGGGTTTTGTTCTTCTCGAAAATTTACCCAAGATAAACTCAAAAATCGTGTGATTTGGTGGAGATTTGAAGAAGTTATGAGAAAAGAAAAGATTAGGGTTCTTGAAGTTTTTATGAGGAAGATGAAGTGAAAGGAGAGATAGAGTAATGAATGCAGAGGATTTGTGATAATCTAAGGGTTGTGTATCAGATGAGGGTCCCCCTGGTCGAATTTTGTGGTTAAAATGTGGCTTGGGTGAAGTTTGGTTCGAATTCTGAACTTAAATCGAAATCTGCGTCGGCTGGACTTTGAGGACCCGTCGGCGACGGTGCGGAAAAAATGTGGGTAGTGGCGACGGCCTATCTCCTTGCCTACGCCACTTTTGTGCCGACGTTGCTTTCTAGAGCCCGTAGGCGACGCCGAAGTGTACCGTCGGCGACGGTATTCCTATGTTTCATTTTTATTTTTTCAATTTTCAACTTTTTTTATAGGAAAATATGAGGAAAATTATAAATTTTTTATAAAAGAACTATATACAAATAAAAATCCTAAAAAATAATAAAAATCTTTTTGTGATTTTTTATAATTTAAAATTTAAAAACAAACAACCCGTTTACGGTTCTACCACCCCCAGAAAAATCGTGTATTGTCCCTAATACACAAAAATAAGTCTAAGATACATACCTTCTTGTCTTCATGACCCGTTTGTGATGTTTGGACTTCACACAATCAACGGAGGTTAGTACGAACGAAGATGATTATAAAAAAACACTCACACAATTAAATAAATTATACAAAACTCTACAAACTCATTACCGGTCCTTTCAATTGACCTCATAGGTTGGCACACTTACCACGAAGTTCACCAACTCCACATTCTCATCCTTTTTATCTTCGTTACCGTCAAGGAATGCTTTAAGGAGATGCCCATTAGCCGTTTGCTTCGACCCATCCTTCGGGTCTTTGATTGTAACATCTACAAGCTTCCCGACCCGTGTAATCACGTACGGGCCCATCCATTTACTCTTGAGTTTTCCGGGAAAGTATTTTAGCCTTGAATTTTAGAGCCAAACCTTTTGACCCAATTTAAACTCCTTCGGCTTCAACTTCGTGTCATGTGCCCTCTTCATATCATCTTTATATTTTGAAGCACACTCATACGCTTCTTCCCGAAGCTCCTCCAACTCGTAAAGTTTTAACTTTTGCTCCTTGCCTGCATCGTCATATTTCATATTAACCTCTTTAATGGCCTACCAAGCACGATGTACAAGCTCAACGGTAAATGACAATTTCTCCCATAAACCAAGCGGTATGGTGTAGTTCCAATAGGGGTTTTATGAGCCGTTCTATAAGCCCATAAAGCATCATTCAACTTCGTCGACCAATCCTTTCGGTCCGGTCGAACGGTCTTTTGCAAAATTTCCTTTATTTGTCTGTTGGAAACTTCCACTTGACCACTGGTTTGTGGGTGATAGAGGGTAGCAATTCCATGGTCAACGCCATACCGTTTCAAGAGTTTGCCAAAGTTAAAATTCTTAAAGTGAGATCCCCCATCACTAATGATCACTCGAGGAATCCCAAATCTAGAATTTATGTTTGTTTGTACAAAGTTGCAAACGACGGTATGGTCATTCGTCTTGGTGGCAATCGCTTCGACTCACTTAGATACATAATCGACCGCCACCAAGATGTATAAGTTGCCATGCGAATTAGGGAATGGGCCCATGAAATCGATCCCCCACACATACAAAATATCTACAATAAGGATCGGTTGCATGGCATCTCATTCCTTTTAGAAATTGTCACACCCCGATTTCCACGTGTCTCACCGGTGGGCCCGGTGGGGGATTACCGTGACGTAGTTGGCAACAATATAGTCAAACCACACAATATATGAATGCACAGCGGAAGCATAAAGATAATTATATTTCAACCACTGTTCGTAATATCAAATGTATTACGAATAGTCGAAAAAGTATCCACAGGGGATCAAATAAAAATATAGGTGTTGTTCAACAGACATAGGCATCTTAAGCTTGCGAGACTCTTTATGATGCTAAGGAGAATATCCAGCCAATTACGCATAGTACCTGCATTTAGTATTTTTGGGAAAATACGTCAGTTTACACTGGTAAATACATTCAACCGACACTTTTGAAAAATGTTTATTAAAATTGATTTGAATGCACAAGGCACAAACTCTTTTATAACTTGGGAGAATTATTTAAATATATAATCTTGTGAACGAATTACATGTTCCTTTTGCGTTCAGTAGCCCGGATCAAGTCCGGGTTAAAGATCAATAGACACACCACAACGACTATTTATGCACTGACGAGTGTACGCCTACACTCCGCGCTTAGGTCGTGGCCATTTCGTAAAATGATGCCAGGGATATCCGGGACATGGTCATTAACCCCCCCAAAGGCTTTTAAGTAACAAGACTATTTAAACGAGCCGATCAAATTTATTCAATTACCCACTCAATCGGTGGAGAATTTGATGCCCGATCAAGCGGTATACTATATACCGTAACCCAAGCCCGTATAACGGAAAATAAGTCAAAACTATTTACCTTTGCAAGTATAAATCCTTAATCGAAATAAACTGCAGATAGCTTTTACTGGTCTCCTAATCTGGAACAAAGGTTTAAATTAACCTATTAGAATCCTAACGGGTCTTTAATTTAGCCGTAGCTTAGACCGGTCAGTTTCAACGGATAGTTACGGTTTAATCGCGTGAAAGGCGAAAACCGGGAATGGAATGTGATTTTGACCCAACAAGTTTGAAGACTTTGGTTTATATGGGTATAATAATCACACTCTAGATCTTGGGGTCAAAACAACATGGTTTGACCCGTTTCGGCTTAGTTTATATAAACTAGTTACATAAGCCGAACCGTGCGCGCAAAAGGCGCAACGGGTAACCGTAAGAGTCCTACACTTGTTTCCTAAGTCAATATACTTTAAAGAGGTTGTGATATCAGTAGGATACTTTCCATAATGCCCGTAACGAGTTTAAGTTCATATTATGCCCCGTAGGGGTATTTCGGTCTTTTTAAAGATTATAAAAGAGGTTTCTGAGTTCTACAAGAAATCTGAGTTTCCCGAATAGTTTATAAAGTCTAAAATACTTTATTTATTATTTAAAGTCAGTGGCAACTGGAATCGGGTCAAAAGACCTTGTAGAACTCAAGTTATGGCCGAAAAGGGTATATTCGGTAATTACCGAACCGATGCCATAACCGCAGGTTATGAGCAGGTTAAAAATAACTAAAAATCTTCAAAAATCCTAAAATATTATTTTACAACAGTGTGTAATAGGTTTGGTGTCGAAATATGGGTTTAGATAGGCGTTATGCTAATTGCGCTATTAAATTACTAAAGTTTCCGCAATTTGCGCTATTTAGCATAACTCCTATTCTGGACCTCGGATTGACGTGAAATTTTAGGGACATGCTTAGAAATCAGTAACTAAGGTTATGGTTCTTTCACATGTCCGAAATTCTCGTTTTAATTTAAAAAGGGCGTTACGGTCAACTTTTAAGCATTTAACGGAAAGGTGTAAAAGACTCGGACAAACAACGAACCGGTCACAGAGGGTTATACCATCATGTAACCTGGTCCTAAGAGAGTCCTAAGGCATATCTAAATCATACTTTAACGGGTCAGAACTGAAGTCAAAGCAAAAGTCAAAGCTTTTGCGACTTTCGGCTCCGAACCGGGTCAAAACAGTAAATGGTCGGATCAAACAAGCTTAGACTAGTTAATATACTTATTATCATGTTTTATGAGTGTTTAAACAGGTTACATATCACCTACATTACAGATTATGCATGGAATCGCAAAATAGCATTTCTGTTGACTTTTTCTAAGCACGTTTGACTCGACATTCGGACTAGTTAGAGTGGGAATCAGAGGGTGCCCTTTTAGGGGTTTAAAGCCCACATGATTACCATCATATAACTATATTTGATTCGACAAATCACTGGACCATTTGTGATGAGCCGTTAAGCCAACCGTTAATTACGACGGATTGACTTTTAAGTAAAAACTAAGCAAAAACAAACTAAGAAAGGGTTAAGCACACTTACTGAAGTCTTATGCAAGACAAGAGATGAGTAGAGAGTGTTCTTGAGCTCCAGATGTGATCAAGAAGGCAGAAATGAGGTGTGAGGAACTTGTTGCACAATGTGGCCTTTTATAGGCAATGTAGATCATTAAGATCATCACAACAAGGCCTACAAGTGCTCCTTGATGATCAACAACTGTCCCTTAGTGCTAGGAGATGATTAGGGGTCACCCATATCTCTAGAAAATCTTTACATTAATGATTTACCGTTTACAACAGCCAACAGCCAACTTTCTGTCGCTGGGCGTCGCTTACGGACCGTATGGCATGGCCATTGCGGTCCGTAAGCCTTTTACAGAGAATACGTTTTACCCTTTCGCACCTTACGATCTGTAAGGCAGGACCCTTACGGTCCGTAAGCGCTTGTCAGTGGCAAAAAAATTTAACCTTTCATGCATTGAACAGACAACTGTCAATGCATGATTTCTGGCCATGAATTATCAATACCATGCCTTTAACCCATGCTTGATCAGTTATCACAATGTATCATGGGTTTGCATAAGGATGGGTTTTATGAACAATTATTTGTATTGTATTATTTTCTTAGGATCCAAATTAGCAATTTGGACATCCTTGGTTAATAGTAATTACCGGATTAAGACATATTAGATGCTTATTAATTATGCTTAGGGTCTTGGGATTTATAATGAAGAAGTCGCTCAGAGGTAAAAATTAACATGTCAACATGTTCAAAAATCCTACCGTACATTTTAATTACATCCGGGTTTACAATACTTTTGTCGTATGCGACACGTGTCATTTATTTATTGGACACAAAATTCCGAGGTGTTACAGAAATACCCCCTAACTTTTGACACTCAACACAGTTTTTAGCGAAATTAAAAGCATCCTTAAAAATAGTCGGCCAATAAAGACCACTATTGAGCACTTTGTGCCCGGTTTTGTGACCATTGAAATGGCCCCCATAAGCAAATGAATGCAAGTGCATCAAGACACTAGGAATCTCCTCATCGGGTATGCATCTTCGAACGATTTGATCCGGACATATCTTGAATAAGTCCGGTTCTTCCAACGTGTAGTACTTGATTTCAGAAAGGAAGTGCAACCTCTTCCTTCTATCCCAATGAGCTGGCAAATCACCTGTAACCAAATAGTTAACAATATTAGCATACCACGGTAATATTGAAATCTTTAAAGTTTGCTCATCTGGGAAGTTCTCGTTAATCTCTACACGAGAAGAATCCTCCTCCACTACCAATCGAGACAAATGTTCCGCAACCACATTCTCACTTCCTTTTTTGTCTCGAATCTCTAAGTCAAATTCTTGTAGCAAAAGAACCCATCGGATTAATCTCGGCTTTGCATCCTTCTTGTCCATGAGATACCTAACTGCAGAATGGTCAGAATACACAATGACCTTATTACCCCATATATAAGCACGAAATTTATCCAACGCATATACCACCGCAAGTAGCTCTTTCTCGGTAGTTGTGTAATTTAATTGTGCATCCGAGAGAGTCTTACTTGCGTAGTATATGACAACCGGTTTCTTGTCTACTCGTTGACCCAACATGGCCTCCACCGCATAATCACTTGCAGCACACATAATTTCGAATGGTAGCGACCAATTCGGTGATTGCAAGATTGGGGCCTCAACCAACTTTTGTTTCAAAACATCAAAGGCATTTTTACAATTTTCATCAAAAACAAACGAAATATCTTTTAACAAAAGGTTACATAATGGTTTTGAAATATCACTAAACCCCTTAATAAACCTTCTATAAAAACCCGCATGTCCTAAAAACGACCTGATGCCTTTAACACTCGTGGGATATGGTAGTGTAGAAATTACTTTAATTTTTGCATGATCTACCTCTATCCCACGACTTGACACCACATGCCCCAACACTACCCCCTCTTGAACCATAAAATGGCTCTTCTCCCAACTCAAGACCAAATTAGTTTCAACACATCATTTCAACACTTTTTCTAATTGGTCTAAGCAAGTTTCAAATGATGACCCAAAAATGGAAAAATCATCCATGAAGATTTCCAAAGACTCCCCCACCATATCCGAAAAGATACTCATCATACACCTTTGAAAGGTGACGGGGGCATTACATAATCCAAATGGCATTCGCCTAAATGCAAAGGTGCCATAAGGACATGTAAAAGTGGTCTTTTGTTGATCTTCCGGATGAATAGCAATTTGATTGTATCCGGAATACCCATCCAAGAAACAATAAAATTTTTGTCCGGCTAATTTTCCACATTTTGATCAATGAATGGTAAGGGAAAATGATATTTAGAAGTTGTGGTATTCAACTTCCTATAATCAATGCAAATACGCCACCCGGTTACCGGCCGGGTAACTACCTCCTCACCCACGTCATTTTTGACGACTTGTATACCTACTTTCTTTGGGACGGTTTGTGTCGGACTCACCCATTGGCTATCAGAGATAGGGTAAACAATACCCGCATCAAGCCACTTTAACACCTCCTTTTTGACAACTTCCCGCATGTTTGGATTTAACCTTCTTTGTGCATCATGGGCAGGTGTTATGGTGTCATCAGTGATGATCTTGTGCATCACAATTGAGGGACTAATACCCTTCAAATCCGCTATGGTCCACCCAATGGCCGCCCGATTGGTGACCAATAACTTCATCAATCTCTTTTCTTGCTCCTCGGTTAAGCTTGATGCAATAATGACCAGGAGCGTGTTGCCTTCACCAACATAAGCATACTTAAGATGCTTTGGCAACACCTTCAACTCCACTTCCAGCGGCTCCACCAATGACGGTTTCAAATTCGTGTCAATGGTTTCCGGTAAGCTCTCCACTTGGTGCATGCACATCGGTCTCCCTTCTTTTACCGAAAGTGCCTCCAAACTCTTCACCTCCTCGTCTATGCTCCGATTCATCTCCATCTGTGACCTGTCAAACATAGAACAATCCTCCATTGTGTTTTCCTCATCTACAATCGTGTCACAAAGAGGTATACACCTGTCAACAATGTCTGCCATATAGCAGTCATCGTCGATTGAAGGAGTCGTCAATCCCGAAAAAACATGCAACCTCAACCTTCGGTTTCCAAATGTCATGTCAACCGTTCCCGTTTTGCAATCAATTTGAGAATTCGCGGTTGCTAGGAACGGTCGACCCAAAATCACCGTAGGTTGCTTGGTTGGGTCCTTGGCCACATAATCAAGTACTAAAAAGTCCACCGGATAGTAAAAATCCTCTATTTTTACTATCACATCCGAGACAATTGCACGGGGTAGTTTGGGTGTCAAATCGGCTAACACCACGGTGGTGTTTGACGATTGAAGTGGACCAAACTCGTATTGGTCATATAAACTACCTGGTAGAATGCTCACACTAGCTCCAAGATCTAAAAGTGCCCGGTTGATTTTAAAATCGCCTACTTGAATTGAAATGATAGGTGCACCCGGATCTTGGAGCTTAGGTGGAAGTGCACCCGAAAGAATCGAACTCACATTTTCGGTTAAATCTAGTTTTTTTTTTGGGGAATTTATGAGTTCGTTTTTGGGTACACAATTCTTTCAAGTACTTAGCATAAGACGGTACTTGTTTGATTGCATCCAAAAGAGGTAAATTAATTTTTACTTGTTTGAAAACTTCCAACAACTCTTCTTGTTGTGGACCTCTTTTGTTTACAACCTTATTCACGGGTCCCTTCAATGCTTCGGGATAAGGGGCGGTATTAGCCTTCACACCCTTTTCCTTAGCCTTAGGGACAGGGATGGTCACAACGGGTATGTTATTATTAATTTTTAAATCATTTTTGTTTTGACCCGTTTGACCATCCTCATACTCTTCATCACTAGCATCTGCCACCACCCCTTCAACAAACTGGGGTGATGGTGTTTTGACACCATTATCCATGACTCGACCACTACGTAAAGTTATTTTATTTATTGGTACCTAACGTGTGTTCTTTGAGCTTGACCCTTGGCGCTTAGGGTTCAACGTGGTGTCACTTGGAAGCTTTCCCATGCTCCCCCTCATTTGAGCCATTTCCTCCGCAAGTTGGCCCACTTGCTTTGCCAATGCTTCATGCGATTTGTCCTGAATCTCATTCTCTTTCTTTGACTTTTGCATCATTGAAAGCATTGCGTCCATCTTTGCATTTAAATCACTACCACCCCCTTGATTGTTCGACCCACTTCCATTACCGCCTTGGTTGTTGTAATTCCTTTGATACCCACCTTGATAATTATTGTCTCGACCTTGGTACCCTTGGTTGTAATTGCGTTGGTAACCCCCTTGATTACCACCTTAACGATTTTGATATTATGACCCGCTTTGGTTACCCGGTTGAAAATTCGGGTTCATTTAATTTGCAGCATTCCCATATCGGAAGTTGGGATGATTTCTTAATCCGGGATGATAAGTGTTCGAATTCATATCATTGTTCTTTCTATCACCGAACACTTGATTTACCTCTTCGGTGTAGTCACCCGATCCCGTTTGACATTGATCGGTCCGATGACCAATCTCCCTACAATCTTCACAAACCGCAAATTGCACTGCACTCACCTCCTTCCACTTCATACGAGCCAACTCCCGTTCTAAAGTAGAAATCCGATCCTTAGAGTTAGAGTCAAGATCGGGAAGTGACCGGGAAACGGGATGTTTTTTTGCTCGATCGGCCGACTCCTTTGACTTTGACCGCTTGCTCATACGCTCAAGGAAATCCCAATCGTCATCTTCGTGGTTACTCAACAATGTTCCATTGCTTGTTGACTCGAGGTGATTCCATGTTTCGTCATCCAACCCTCTCACAAAGCATTTAACCAACTCCCACTTTTCTATTTGATGATGTGGGCACTTCCGAATCAATTCCTTGTACCTTGTGAAAGCTTCATGCAATGGTTCACTTGAGAGTTGGCGGAAAGACCTAATTTCATCTCTAGCATCATCGGTCTTTGCCATCGAGTAATACTCGTCAAGGAAGACTTGTTGCATCTCGCCCATGTCCGAATACTATTCGCCGGAAGTGTAAGGAACTGTTGTTTCGCCTTATCCTTTAGCGAAAACTGAAATAACCGAAGCTTGACCTCTTCCAATGCAAAATCATGCCCCCCAATAGTGCTACATATGGCCGAAAACTCCGCCAAATGAGTGTATGGTTCATCATTGGACCTCCCATTGAAGTGGGGAAGTATGTTGATATAATGGGGCTTACAATCGAACATTCTTCTTCCGCATACAATTGGTGAGTCATTGTCGGTGGCCACCGGCCTAAAACGGTCATTTACTCCCCGTGGAGGTTGTTGACGTCGATGTGGGCCGTTAACTTCTTGATCAACCGGTCTTCGATTATCCCTTCGATCACCTCCTCTATTACCTCCTCGATTTCCACCTTGATTACCTCCTCCCACAAAACGAGGAATCCGGTTATGGTTCACATTATTATTGTTGTTGTAGAACCCATCATTCCGGTTCCTTTGATTGTTGTTTCGTGGGTTTCGTTTATTTCCGTAACCATCATTTCTTACATTCCCATACCCGTAATTGTCATTCCCCACGAAATTGGCATTTTGATAGCCAAATTCATCGTCATCGAATCCTCTAGCGTTGTAGACATTCCCCCGGTTCACATACCCCCAACCGTCGTCATCGACCCAATCATCATAGTTACCCCCATCATCCGAGTATTCCGAATGAATACTCACGTGCTCCGGCGATTGGTAACCGGGAACACTAAACGACTCATCATCGGGGATAACATTTCTCAAATCATCTAAATTAAAGAACGGGTCGTCACTCGCGGGATTGCCACAATCTTGGTTACCTCTACGATCGGAATTAACATTCCGGTCATCAAGTTGAGTGGGTAAGGAGTTTTGTCGGTGAAGGTTTTGTTGTTGGGGTGTTCTTTAGGTATTATTGAGATTTTGGTTTCGGAAAGGTGGTGTGGGTGGTCTAGAGTTGTTATTACCACCCGGTTAGTCTTGAGGTATAGGTTGGACGTTTTGGGCGGGGTTGAAGTTTCCTCGGGTTTGGAATTAGTTTTGATTGAGGTTTGGGTAATTGAGGTTTTGGTTGGAATTTTGGTTTGCCATTGAATCGGTTTCAATGGATGGTGTAAATTGTGGTGTTCGGGTGGCTTGGTTAGAAACAAGGGTTGCTTCTAACCGGCTTGCTAGGTTCCTTCTTGCGACTCTTTCAATTTCCGGTTCGTAGACTAATGGTGATGTCCTCCCGGAATTCCTTGTATGCATGCACTACCTGTAA
Source organism: Helianthus annuus (assembly GCF_002127325.2). NCBI lineage: Eukaryota > Viridiplantae > Streptophyta > Magnoliopsida > Asterales > Asteraceae > Helianthus > Helianthus annuus. The sequence continues at coordinate 49,473,871 of NC_035446.2, read as the reverse complement.
TTTGCACAAGTAACACAACCCGCGTAACAAGGAAAAAGACAAAGTACAAAAAGAAACTAAACAAATTAAACAGATAATCACGTAAATTCAAATAATAATCCAAACACAAAGCGCACGCACTCCCCGGCAACGGCGCTAAATTTGATCGAACCGTGTCGTCCCGATCAGTAAAAAACCCAATTAAACCTAGGTAGCTAGGGTAAGTCGGGTATCGTATCCACGAAGAGCATGTGGTCAGTATCACACTAGTTGTTCGATTAGCAGTATTTACAAACAAGTGTACAAATTGATTATAAAGTTTGCTATTTTTTTTCAAAGTTTGTTTAAAATAATTATAAAAAAAAATGATTAACTAAAATGAGTAAAACAATAATTTGGAACAAGGTTCACACCCGGTTCGACAACTACAAGACCTAGGGTTTCTACACGTTAGACTTAATTTAGTTGCATTTGATTATTAACGGATTTAGTATTACGTGGCTTAGGCGCCAAGAGATATCAACGTCATAGACAATGGACCGCACTGCACTTCGTTACCAAGAACATGTAAATCCTAACCTATAGCAAGGCATAATTGCATATATTAATTTCACAAAGTCAAATTTAATAACTCATTCAACAATTTATGAATCCAATACAAATGCAAGACAATTGATATAAGTTTTAAATGGTTAAATACAACTAGTCACAAATTAAATCATAAACAAAATATCGAAACTCTAGAATTCTTACAAAGTCTACACCAGGGTGAAACCCTAAGAGATTAGCCGCGCATTACGTTTCAAGATCGTCACCCAAAATCTTTTTTTTCTTCTTGAATGTTGTTCCAAACAACCAAGGGCTGCCCTTTGTGCGACCTCCGTCCGAACCCGTAACCCCTGCGTCCCTTTCTCCTCCCCCTTTTTTTTATGTGCTTACTCTTTATTTTCTTTTTCTTTTCGATTAGTAGGCCTAAAATGCAGCCCAAATAGATGATGTCCATTGTCATGTGCACCCAACTTCTCTTTTTTCCACTAGCTCAATAATTTCCATTTAATTCCACTTTTGACTCTCGAGATATGTGTAACATCACAAAACAATATTCATACATGATTCAATTTGTTTTAGAGTGTGATGACCTTCAATGACTTTGAGAAATTAATTTGCCATTTAATTTCAACATTTATTTATAAACCAAGTTAGAAACTTAATCACTAAATCATTAAATATTAATCTCTTTAGCTCATTTTATTATTCAATCTACAAAATATAAAAACCGATCAAATTGATATATTTTCTAATAACATCGGTACATTTTTATTATAGTTAATACAAACAAGAGTGCACCTAAAATGTACCAATCACTTCCTGCTGATGTTTTAGTCTAATCAGTTCCCCCATTGCTAAACTGAATCGCCATCCCATTGAATCGACATCACTAATTTAAAGATCTACTTCGATCACGAAACAAATATTTTCATCTCGATGATTGATTGAAACACTATTTTATTAAAGCCAATAGAATACTTTGTATGTTTGCGACATCTGAATTTACCATCGATTTTTGTTCATATATTTCAACTTTGAATAGTTTGTTTGTGAATTCACCACAATGTTGGATTCCTTTTTAACTATAATATTGCCATCCATGGAGTTTGACTTTAAACAATTTTTTTTTTGTGTGTGATTTCACCCTGAAGTTATATTCTATATGAACCAATCTATCATCCATTGCATTTTTTTAGTCCATGTACATTTTGTTTGTTTGTGACTTCACGAGTTTGATTTTTTTAATAGAAGGCCTTTAATTTTTTACAACTAGAATGCTTACATATTTTTTGACTTTGAACAAAATGCCACAAAGTATATACTGTCACACTACGTTGATCCGGAAAAAGAAAATGAAATACAATAATCGAAAAAGAAAATGAAATATAATTAATTGCTAAGAAAAAAAATAAAGATAAAAAGCAGTAGTACAATGCGTTGATGGAATATATATATATATATATATATATATATATATATATATATATATATATATATATATATATATATATATATATATATATATATATATATAGTGTGAGGTTCATTGGGGAACACTAAAAAAATGGGGAACGGTGGGGAACCGACTCAAACGAACTCCGATTGGACTCATTCCAGCGGCATTGGAACCGGCTCGTCGAACCCTAACTAGGATCTCTTAACCCTAAACCCTAAATCATAACCCCTAAACCGTAAATATATTAGGGTTTGGCCTTTAGGGTTTAGCTTTAGGGTTTAGGGTTTAGCTTTAGATTTAGCCTTTAGAGTTTAGCTTTTAGGGTTTATAGTTTAGATTTTACGGTTTAGCTTAGGTTTTAGCCTTATTTTTTTAGCTTTAGGGTTTAGAGTTTAGGAGTTAGGATTTAGGGTTTAAGGTTAAGAGATCCTAGTTAGGGTTCGACGAGCCGGTTCCAACGTCGCTGGAATGAGTCCAATCGAAGTTCGTTTTAGTCGGTTCCCCGTTGTTCCCCACTTTTTTAGTGTTCCCCAATGAACCTTCCCCTATATATATATATATATATATATATATATATATATATATATATATATATATATATATATATATATATATGGGAAGGTTCATTGGGGAACACTAAATGAGAAAACTAGAAAATTACATCTAAAAAATCACTAGAAAATTACATGTAAATGAGAAAACTAGAAAATTAACTAAAAAAGCCTATAAAAAGCTAAAAAACATACCAAAAACTTTTTTTTTTAATTTTTTATAAAAAAATCGCTATTTTTTATATATAAAAAATTTTCAAAAAAAAAATTGTGTACTGCACATGTGCACTATATGTGTACTACACATGTGCACTATATCCGTAATATAGTGCACATGTGCAATACAACAAAAAAATTTTATTTTTATTATTTTTTTTTTGAAAATTTTTTTCCATGCATAAAAACTAGCGATTTTTTTATAAAAATTTGTAAAAAAAATTGGTATGTTTTTTACGCTTTTTTAGTTAGTTTTTTTGGTTTTCTCATTTAAACTAGTTTTCTCATTATCCGTCCCCTATATATATATATATAGGGTGAGGATCATTTCAGAACCCTAAATATTTACAGAACTTGCAGAACTCCTAATAAACAATCTTTTTATTTATATATTTTTATATTTAGGATAATTTTATCATTTATTATATGTAGTTGTATCATTACATACATCAGAAGAGTAATTTTATCATTTTTTATATGAATTTTCTAATTACATATATGTAAACTAGTATTTTTACATATATGTAATAAACTATTACACTTATATATAATTTGAGTATTATACATATATAAACTACTTTTAACATGTATGTAATCATAAAAATACATATAATAAGTTATAAAAGTGCCCTAAACATAAAAATATATTTATAAAATGATTGCTTATTAGAAGTTCTGAAAGTTCTGTAATTATTTAGAGTTCTGAAATGAACCCAACCTTATATGAGCCAACGGAAACCAGGAGGGAATGAGCCTTTTTCTTTAATCCAATAAATAAATGAAACTATGAAAAAGTTAATAAAAACAATGAAAACACTATTTTGGTAAATAGTTTTTAGAGAACACTAAAATGGTAAATAGTTTTTCCTTAAACACCACTTTAGGAAAAAACTCCAGTTTGAATATTTAATTAATTATTTATGCTTCTTATTCATTATTAAATTTATTCAGGAATATGCCTATAATGACCTGTTCGGAGACTTGTAAAAAAGAAAATAAGACTTACAGAAAAAAACTTATAAAAAAAAGAAAAATTTTGATGATATAAAAAATACAAACTTACGCTAGGTTCTGAAGAAAATAAGATATTGTGCTATGTAAATAAATAACAAAATTATTAAATTAGATTTTAGTTAGGGTAAATTACAGTTTTCGTCCTTTATGTTTATAGCGGGTTACAATGGATAGCCTTTAACTTTAATAATTACAGCCACAATCCTCTATTTGGAAAACTCATTACACCTTAGGTCCTTTAACACTAACCAGATTAAATTGTAATGTTAAATGGGATCATGTGCACTCCATGTGTGGGCAAAAAAGTCATTTAATATATAAAATAAAAAAGAATTTCAAATTTAAAAATAAACTTATATAATAATCTCTATAAACTCCTTCCTTTCTATTCATCTCTCTTCCACTCCCTCCAGTACTCTCTCTCTACATCTTTCTTCTTCTACAACTATCATCAAGCCACCACCACCTAAACCACCGCCCAACATTGTCAACCACTGGCATCATCACCATCAGTACATGACCATTGTAATCAACAGTGTGAAAATCAGAATCAAGATTACAACATTAGTGTTAACTCAGAATCATAGATCTGAACAAAAAATCAAAATTGTTTTTCAAGTTGTTCTTTGTAATCATCTTCTTCATCAATCCTGCAAAAGCAGACACACGTTGAGTGCGTGTGAGAGAGAGTTTGTCAAATAGAGAAACAGGTTGGTGAACTGCCTTCCGATCTAAGATTCCATCAAAGTAAACTGATCTTTTTAGACAAACCGATCTGGGAGTAAAACTGTGATTCCAAGCGAACCTACCTGGTTATTTCCATTTCCCATGAATTTTCGAGTTGTATTTATGGACTTGTGGTTTAATTAGAGAAATCGACAATGGGAGCGGCTGTAATTTTAGAGTTAAAGTTGTTTTGTTGCGTGAAAGATAAACAAAGAGGATTTTGAATTGTCTGGCTGATACAAGTTTGGAATTTAATTTTAAGGGTAGTGGTAGATGATGGTGATAGAGGTAGTGGTAGTGGTAGACTGGTAGGTGGTGGTGGCTAGGAGAACGAGGGGTGATGGTTTCTAGTTTGGATCTGATAGTGGTGGCCGGTGGGTTCATGTGAGGTGGTTGTCGAGAGAAAGGGTAGGTTGGTGATGGGAACATTGTAGTGGGTTCAGGTGGTGATGGTGGTGGTAGAGGTTGGTTGGAGAGAGATGAAGAGGAGAGATTTTAGGGTTAGTGTTGATGAATTGGGGAAGATGATGTTTATTTATTAATGAACATATTAAATAAAAATATAAAATGACCAGAATACACTTAGGTGGATAGACATAACTGAAAGTTTTAACTTGGTTACTGTTAAAGGACGAAAGGTGTAATGTGTTTTCCAAATAAAGGATTATGCCTGTAATTATTGAAGTTAAAGGTTATTCATTACAACCCGCTATAAACATAAAAGACGAAAAGTGTAATTTACCCTTTTATTTAATAAGACTAGAAGAAGAGACACAACCAGTTACTTATCAAAAATTGTTTTAAATTTTACTGTTAATTAACTTTCTTAGTTTTGATAAAAAAAAACTTATAAAAAATTGTTTTAAATTTTACTGTTAATTAACTTTCTTAGTTTTGATAAAAAAAAACATTTTACTTTTGAAAATGAATTATACTGTTAATTAACTTTCCATTTTTATAACTTGCGACATCAGTCTTAACAAAAATGATATTTTGAGAAAAAATATGTTTTATAAATTTTGAACTTAGTAGTGATAAATAAAAAAATGTAAAAAAAGAGTTGGGTTATGTAATAATTAATTGGAAAGTTAATAATTATGATGGATAAAGTGTAGTAGGATTTTTTCGTTTTTGAAAGGAAAACTTCATAAAAAACACACGAACGCCCGAAGACCGGGCGAACAAGCACAACCACACTACATAATTACAAACTTACACCAATCTAACCAAGAACACTCACTATACTTCCATCTATACTTAAACCAAAGAAACCCGAGAGATCTGATGTCACCGAAAACATCCTCAATTTTCGGAGCCTTTCCCGTGAAGACGACCTCGTTCCTAGCTTTCCAAACCCGCCAGCACAGAATGTGAACCACTCCGTGATAAGCCTCCTTCATATTCCCTACAAGCGCGCAGCCTGAATGTGCTTCCACGATATCACGAAACGAGAAAGCAACCAAGAAGGGGGTCCTGCACCAACTACTGATCTTAGACCAAAGAGTCGTCACGAAACTGCATGCCGTGAAGAGATGATCTACTGTCTCTTCAACCGAAGAACACAACGGGCAGGAAGAATCTTGAATGGGGATATTCCTTTTACTTAGCTCTACTTTCTTCGGAAGCCTATCCAATTCGGCTCTCCAAGAAAACAGGTTGCACTTTAAAGGGATCCAACTACACCACTCCCACACATATCTGGAACTGAAATCGGAATTACTATCCATCAGGGACACTGAACTCGCCATCCATCTGTCCCAACCAAACCCACTTATCCCTTTTGTCCGATAAAGAAACACCCGTAAGCATACCACACAAACTGGCCCATTCCGCCATTTCGACATCGCTATTAGGAACCGACCTCCAATTCCATGCCGCTCCCGGGTTAGTCACCGGCCTAACAATCCGATCCTTAACCTTACATCTTTTGTCCATTTCCAGCCAGAAAAGGTTCGGGAAGCAAGACTTTAATGGCTCTTTTTGAATAAACGGATCGAGCCAGAAGCGGATATCCGTACCATCCCCCATCATTTAGAACCCCCAAAATCCTATACCTTTCATTTAAATAGACTTTCAAATGGAGAAATTCCAAAGGCTAGATAGATCTCACTACTTCTTATATCCACTTATCTTTCAGGAGTATATTTATGTACTTGCCAGGATCTATAGGATAACTTCCATCTTGAAAGGTATTTGGCGCTTTTATAAGATATCCACGAGTCTTCTCTATTTGTAATCCAATAACCAACTAGGTTGTATAAATCCTTTGCTTAGTAATTCATCTAATTGCTTTTTCAATTCTAGCATTTCGGTAGGTGCTAATCGATAAGGTGCCTTAGCTATTGGTGTAGTACCTGACGGAAGCAGTGGCGGAACTAGTCCAAAAAGTTAGGGGTATCCTAATTTTTTTTGGATCCGGGGTATCCTTTATATAACAGAAACGGAGTTGAGGGGTATTTTTACACTATAGAAATGGAGTTAAGGGGTATTTTTACACTACGGAGACGGGGTTGAGGGGTAGCCCGTGCTACCCCTATTAACACTATAAGTCTGCCACTGAACGGAAGGAAATCAAAAGAATTCCTATGGTTGTGTAAAGAAGAAATCACCTTAACCCAAAGACTATCCTTTTCCACTTTGAATCTCCAAGCCCATTTGAGGAGAAGAGCTTTATTAATAGAGCTTAATTTTCTCAAACCAAGGCCACCCACATTAACCGGGGATGCCACCCGATCCCATCTGACCCAATGCATCTTATCCCCATTAGCACTACCTCCCCATAAGAACTTGTGAATAAGGGACTCAAGCTTATTAATCACACCCATTGGCGACTTATAAAGAGCAAAGTAGTAACTCGTGAGGCTTTCGAGAACATACCTTATTAAAGTGACTCTCCCCCTATAGATAACGTAGCGGCCTTCCACAGCGACAATCTAGCTTCAAACACCTCGAAAACCGCTCTCCAATTAGCTATTCGATTCATATTTGCACCGACCGCGATGCCAAGGTAATTAAACGGATGCGGTAAGGTGTAGTAGAGTAAGGTATAAATAGCAATACCCTAATGCAAGTCATCCCTATGTCGTAGGAGCACTTTATTTTAATGAAGTTTATGATGAAAGTCAACTCTTTGTGGATGCTGGTTAAATTTTTTCTTTGGTTATTTTACTCAGTGTTGTAAAATTTGCAACTAGTCGCGACTAGTTTGCAAGTAATCGCTAGTCGGCCAGTAACTGAGTAATTTTTTGTTAATTAGTCCATCAATCGCTAGTCAGGCCTAGCCGGACCTAGTCGGTCAGGCCCAAAATCGGTGATTCCGGCAAAAAGCTTGTATATTCTGGCCAAAACCTCTAAATTCCGGCCATTTTCCAACAAAACCATGTGAAATCTAACAATTAATCTTGTATACTTAAATAATGAGCTGAGTAAGAGTTAAAACCTGGCTACTTAAAATATTTACCTATAAAAATGTGTTTATGTATACATAAAACTGAAAATTACATAAAAAACCCGATCCGATTAATCTCGATAATCGCTAGTCACCACCTCACCGGCCGACTAGCGATTAGCGAGTTCTCCAACCTTGATTTTACTAGCGAAATAGCTCACACCAAGGGCCTAGATGTATCATAAGGTTTTTCAAAAGTAATATGCTTTATTTGGAAAATATGGGTGAAAACACTGTCGGGGAGCATCAACAAGCGTTCGAGCTTGTCGGAGGATTCGTTCCATCAAGTGCTTTGATGAAAGAACATGCATAGGTCATATTTACATATTGATTATTTACCAACTTAAAGGAAAAGGGGGTCAAAATGATTGTATAAACCAACCTGGCCCGTATTATTAATATATTGTTCGCCGCTAAGAAACCGCCAGTCAAAACCACGTTCAAGTAGATCTTGACCGTAATAATTCAGGCGGTTACCTCCAAGATTTAATCTCATCCATTCAAACCCCAAAAAAATGGCAGTTTTTTTTCAACGCCAGTTGAAGTTTCCTGTGTTTTCTGCATGTTTTTCGCTATGTGGGTACGCTCCCTCAACCGTTTCCTCTAAAATTATCAATATAAACTCCTTCACATTCACTTTCAAATCCTCTTCTTTCTCTCTCTAAAATTTCTCTGATTTCGATTGCTGGTTATAATGGATACAATCACAAATCCAAATCAATAAACCCAGATCAACAAGATGAAACATATCAATTCAATTGCGGCGTTTCTAGAAGTGATTATCATGTCGTTGCTGATGAATCTCAACCTCAGCCAATCAACCGATACTGCTTCCCACTTGACTTCGCTGCTTCTTCACATGAGGAAACCCTAGAAGCGAAATCTCAACCTCAGGTACTGTCAGTTTCGTATTTTTTGGTAACTTCGCTTTAGAATTTAGGGTTCGCAATTTCACATACAACTCTTGGCGGGGTAAAATCCGGAGGGCTCGTGGTGGAAATTGATAGTTTCTACCATTGAAGCAACCGTGAATTTGCAGCCATGGCGTTCACCATGGTCACCACTCAGTTCACTTCTGTGAATATCTATTCAAACTGCCAACCTGGTGTTTGATTAATTGCTTCCCATTTTATATGTGTTATTTCATATATTGTGTTTTGAAGTTCAAGTTGATTTTGTGTTTATTTCAAATTCAGGGTCAAAGCTGCCTCTGAAACAGGTCAAAATTGTCTAAGAAATTGGCTGCCTATCAGGTGTTTGATCAATTTCATTGTGTTTTATTAATAGTATTTCATTGTGTTTTTTGAATAGCATTTCATTGTGTTTTTTAATACCATTTTGGGAATTGTTGGATCCTATATTATAACCATCAACTTCAATATCTTGGTACTACATGAACTAATATTGTGTTTTTATTATTCATCTCATGTGTGTAGTATGGAGCAACAAGGGTGGATACTGATCTTGCTGGCTAACGGTTCTGGGAGCGAAAAGGAGATCAAAAGGCCATCGTATGGCTTCATTATAGTACATGGGTAAGTTAAATCTCCTTCTAATTATGTTTGGAATTCATTAATCTTAATTCTGCATATAGGGTTCTTGGTAATTAGACTTGCCGATTCGTTTGTTTGAGTAATAAATGGTGATGTTTTCTGATTGACATCCTGATTATCAGGAAATTTGAGATGAATCTGATTGATGAACAAAATCTCAGTTTACAGCAATTTGTAGAATCCTTAACCCTCTGTTTTCTTGATGTGGACTGTAAAAAAAATCACAAATCCGGGTTAGTTTTGTTGAGTATTCTTGATTTGTGTTGTCAAAATAGTCACAATTAATTTTGTTAATTTACTGTTTTAATAAATTTCTTGATGTGGGTTCGTTGCAGATTGAGAATAAAGTTCACGATTACATGAAGTCACAAGCCAAATTCGAAGACAAGATGTGGGCGATTCTGAATGTCTGGCTGATTGAAGATCAGTGGTTTAGATGGCAGTGGATGGAGATGTTATTAGGAATCAGTGGATCATGGATCCATCAACAGTGGATGAACAACAGAGGTTGTTAATAACAGTGGATTAGCAGCAGAGGTGGTTAGCTAACAGTGGATCAGCAACAGAGGTTATTAGTTAACAGGGGTTAGCAATAGAGGTTGTAGATGATCAGTGGTTTAGATGGCAGTAGGTAAATGATTAGAGGTTGTGAGTGATACGGGTAAATGATCAGTGGTTTAGATGGCAGTGGATGGAGATATTGTTAGGAATCAGTGGATCCATCAACAGTGGATGAACAACAGAGGTTGTTAATAACAGTGGATTAGCAGCAGAGGTGGTTAGCTAACAGTGGATCAGCAACAGAGGTTGTTAGTTAACAGGGGTTAGCAACAGAGGTTGTAGATGATCAGTGGTTTAGATGGCAGTAGGTAAATGATCAGCGGTTGTGAGTGATACGGGTAAATGATCAGTAGTTTAGATGGCAGTGGATGGAGATGTTGTTAGGAATCAGTGGATCCATCAACAGTGGATGAACAACAGAGGTTGTTAATAACAGTAGATTAGCAGCAGAGGTGGTTAGCTAACAGTGGATCAGCAACAGAGGTTGTTAGTTAACAGGGGTTAGCAACAGAGGATCAGCAAGTTGAAGGTCTGAAAGTAGGAGATGAAGTATTTGGAAATATAAGCGAGAAAGCAATCGATGGGCTGAAACTGTCGGACATGTGTGTGCGCAGTTCATGGTCCCATACAACTACACGGATTTCATCCATGGTTTAACTTATCTAGTCAAGAACCGGTTCATACCAATGAGCCATGTAAACGATACGGTTAAGAGGATTCTAAGGGTCAAGTTCACCATGGGCCTGTTTGAGAAACTGTTGGCTGATTACAGCATGGCTAAGTACCTTGGAAGCCAGGTAAACTAACTCATTTAACCTTTTTATGATAGAATCTATTGGGTGATGAAACTTGATTGCTGTTAGGGGACATTTTCACTTATCTTTATTTAATTTGTCAATTCAAATATGAACAGGAACACAGAGATCTGGCAAGGGAAGCTGTGAGGAAAACGCTTGTATTATTGAAAAACGGTAAATCTTTAAAGACGCCACTGTTACCACTTCCTAAGCAGGCGTCGAAGATACTGGTTGCAGGATCTCATGCTAATAATATCGGCTATCAATGTGGTGGATGGACAATCGAGTGGCAAGGGCTTTGAGGAGATATTACTGATGGTATAATTACAATCTAGAAGAATTCAAATGGCCTTGATCTTTTCTCTTCCTATAATCTTGAAATAAACCCATGTGATCTTGCATCTTGCAGGCACAACAATCTTATCTGCTGTGAAAAAAACCGTTGACCCAAAAACTCAAGTGATCTTCAATGAGAACCCGAGCGATAGTTTTGTCAAGTCTAACAAAAATTGACTACGCGATTGTCGTGGTGGGTGAGCACCCGTACGCTGAGACATTTGGAGACAGCAAGAATCTGACAATCCTAGAGCCTGGACCAAGCACGATCAACAACGTCTGCGGCTCAGTGAAATGTGTGGTGGTCATGATCAGTGGCCGGCCTGTACTGATTCAACCTTATCTTAAAACCATAGATGCCCTTGTGGCTGCTTGGCTTCCGGGATCCGAGGGTCAAGGTGTCATGGATATCCTATTTGGTGACTATGGGTTTACGGGTAAGCTTGCGCGTACTTGGTTCAAGTCTGTTGATCTCGATGAATGTTGGTGACGCACATATGATCCATTGTACCTGTTTGGATTCGGGCACACAACAAAGCCTAGGAAGAATTAGTGAAGCTGATGAGTGTGTTGGATGTTAAGTATTTTTTTTTTGTGGGAATTTGATCTATGCACATTAATTTTTCAGCAACAACTCTTGTCTTAATGTTGTGTGAATAAAGTAATTAAATCAGTGGTTTTCCATGGCAATTATTTTTTATTATAAGTCTGAGTTTTTAATAGATTTGAAATCCAATATTAGTGATAAAACTTATCCACAAGGCCCAGTCTGATGGCAAGGATGACCCCTGCTGGTTCAATTGAAGATGATGATTAAAAAGGGGAAGGAATGGAGGAGTTGATTCCGTCTGAGACGTCATGTAGAAGAAAATCGAATCGTTCTTAGGTTCCTCCGGCGAGTTCAAGGGTAAGTATATTCTGAAACTGTTATTTTTCTTTTGATTCCTTTCTGTTGTTTCCAATTAACGTCGTTTAACCTTCCAGTCACCGGAACCATCACAGTTGCCATTGATTCCGACACCGGTTCCGGATATTGATGTTGTTTTTCAACTTTTCTTGCGACGGAATTTGATCAGCGAATGAAAGAAGAGCGTCGTTCTTCAACTGATCGGCTTTATGGAAGCTTCGACGGAAATGTGTTTGGATCGTTTAGCAGTCTCGGAGACGACGTCGGTGATTCTGAGTTTCAATTTGTCTTTAGATCTACCCTAATTTCTTCATTATTCACAGGTTAGTCTCTAATTTCTTTGTTTTATTCATAATTTTGTGTTTGATTTAAGTTTATTAGTTAACACTTTATGTCGTTTTTTTTATTACAGATATGACACAATTACCAGATGATATGTTTAGTAATCCACAAAACACGCAACCTTTTGGATCTTTGGACGTCATCATGCCTTGGTGATATTTCATTTTTATTTTATTTTTTTAATTTTTGTTGTTGTTTCTTTTTAATTGAATTTAATACGTGATGTTTATTATGAATGAATTGACTTGAATTCCCCAATTTTTTTTGAATTTGTAGGTATTGTTGTGATTACTGCGAGATACTTACTTGACGCATGATTATGTAAGTCATTCGTTAACCGCTTTTTATATTTATCTTTAGATACTGTTATTGGTTCTATTGCAATTTTTTGATAACCTTGTATTTAATATATCTATTGTTTTAGCTATTTATGACACAGATTTAGTGTGTGATTTCAGGTTATACTGATGGAAGTGCCACCGTAATGTTAATCAATTGTTTCCACATTGCTACTGGTGCTGAAGCGACAAGGTATATATAACAATGGAATAATATATCCATCAACTGCTTCTTGAAGTTCGCTAGATTATGATTTACGTAATCGAAGTATTTTATTAATGTGATCATATCTTCTTCTACGGGAAACAAGGTAAGGTGTCTCAGGAAGTTTTTGAGCTTAAGTTTAATATGGAGTTGGTTTAAATGTTTCTTTGGTGGTATTGGGAAAACATGTGGATTCAATCAAATTCCAAGTCTCGGTTTGACCCTGTACACGAATACATATGTTTGTTAATTTAGATATTTGTCTTGTGAAGTAGTCATAATGGTCGTACCTTAAACTGAACATGAGGCAAATTCTATTCTGCAGGTTTTACTTTGACTTTAGTAGTTCAACTCTACTTTTGTTAGTTGTGGTCTTATCTGCCCGCACATAATCAACTACTCAGTCCTTTTTGGAGTCATTATTAATTTTTTTATCACATTATGTGTTTATTGTCCTGTCGCTTATAATTAACAGAGGCATGTGTCACCTATGTGCAGATTTATGCAGCTGCATCAATTTCTAGCAATGGTCAACACATATACATTTTTATCCACACCCCAACTCTCTATGCCATGTACATTATGAGTAAGATGCCACCCACCTTTTCTGTTCTCGTCAAAGCTAAACTTTTGACCCATGCCAGCCATTGGCGAATCGCTTCTGGTGTCTTTTTGTGCGGGAAATTAACAAGTTCTACAAAGTTGCAGACTGATTAAAGATTGGGGTGTCAGGCGTTGTATGGAATTGGGAATGGAAGCACGGGTTGGGAGGTGTGAACGAGGCCGCGGAACTGCAGCAGCCGGTGAACTTGGTGGGCCAGACAGGTCTGTCAAGTGGGGTTGATAAATGGGTATGGAAGCTCGGTGGGGATGGACTTTTTACTATGCACAACCTTAAAAGGGCCCTGTAGGAGGTTCGTTACTGTGTACCAGATCGTGTAACTCGATGGAATAGCTGGGTCCCAAAGAAGGTCGGAATTGTGGTTTGGCGATCTGAACTTGACCGACTTCCGACGAGGTGCACGTTGGTTAGAAGGCAGATTAATGTACTGACGGACCTGTGTCCTGCGTGTGGGGAGTATCCAGAGTCGGTTGAATATGTGTTTGTTTCCTTTGGTTTCGCTCAAGCGGTTTGGTCAGTAATCGGTCAATGGTGTAATCACTCATCGATTTATGCCTTTGGAATAAAAGATCTCATTGATTTAGATGTGATTATGCCTGGGTCTGCAAAGTTTAAAAAGGCATTACACGCAGTGGTCTCAACAACCGTTTGGAGTATTTGGAAGCGTCAGAATTATAGAGTGTTCTATCAAGTTACATGTGGGTCAAGAACCGATGGAAACATATGGGGCTTGAATGGGAGGTCTATAATGGGTTTAAATTGGATAAGGTGGGATGGTAATAATTTGGTGTAGCCTCTGACCTGTATGTGGTAGCAGTTTCCCTTTTTTTTGTTTCCTGTATGTATGTGACCAGTCCTGCTGGTCCTCTTTTGTTTGAAATAAAATTTATTTGTTGGATGTTCAAAAAACAATGATAGCTTGAGTTATTATTTTCTTAATGTTGTCTTTGATTGTTGAAATTATTGGTATTTTTTTGCTTGGTATTTGAAGGTATATGTACAGTGGCCCTCGTATTTTTAATATTTACAATGAAATCTTTATTTCCAAATGCAACCATAATTCACACTCGATGCTTTAGTCCATCACTCAAATCTCATATAGTTTTATTGGATAATAATCCTAAAAAGTAAATGATCAAATGCAGCCATGGCTCACACATTTTGGTTGGTTTATAGGGTTGCATGGTATGGGGTCCGTCCCCCCTCCGTCCCGGTTCGGCGCTGCATGCTACACCATTCCCCCCAGCGGCGTCGTCTCCGTCTGCTTGGCGACGTTTGAGCCGGGCCACAAAATGACAAAACTCCACCTTTTTAGCTGAAGTTACAATTGCAAAGTAAAAAAAAAAATTTAATTGCCATAAATATTTTCAAACGGCTAGAATTCAAACCAACCCAAAATCCTTTTAACTTTTTATATAAAATCAACCTTTTTACCCCAATTTTAACCCACTACAACCTCATCTCTCTCTCAACTTTTTTTTAAAACTTTCTACTTTTTTATAAAACATTCTTCTACAATAGATCCATACAACCCGAACAACCCGAACAAACCGAACAACCCGAATCCAATATCCAAACCCGAATGTTTTTTCGGTGCCCGGGTACTATCCTACAATGGATCCGAACCCTTTCGCGCAATTTTCCGCCGACGCTTTTGCGGGTTTCCAACATTCTCCTAACGTTTTTCCGAGTACGCAACAAAAGCGTTACAAAACTTGATGATGCGAAACCCGTTTAACATGTAACCCGTTCAAGCTTCTCAACCACCCCAACCCGTGCAAACTTCTCAACCACTAGAACCCGATGAAGACGACGTTGAAGTCGTCCTAGAGACGCAACCGCAAACCTCCAAACGAAAAAAAGGAAAGCAAGTTGCGGTTGACCAAAATCAACCTTCGAAACCAAAGCCAAAATAGTGGACGCCGCTCGAGGAGGAAGCCTTAGCGAAGGCGTATATTAGCTCATCCACACACCCTGTTAATGGTATGTAAAGTTAACATTTTTTTAGTATATACTTTTTCATATTAATTTTTAAATTTTTTTTAATATATACTTTTGTTAAACATAGGTAACAACCAAACCGACGAGGGGTTTTGGAAAGAGGTATTATCAAAGTTCCTTGAGATAATGGAACAGGGACCATATTAAGATCTCGACTTGATATCTTCGAAGTGGCGAAAGATGAATACGGTCGTGAACCGGTTTTCAGAGGAATATAATAAATTATATACAAGTGGGTGTCGTATTGGGATGAGCGACGAGGATGTCTTCAAATCGGAAATGGATAAATACAAGACGAACCATAGAGTCGCTTTCCCACACATTCGGGCTTGGGAAGTTTTACGAACGGCCAAAAAGTGGGCACCGGTTCCGAATGAGGTTGAGATGGAAAAACGACAAACAACCTCGGAGACCGGTAGTTTTAGTGCCGGCGGCTCGGACGTAAGATGTCAAGTTAATTTAAACGACGACGACGAATTTGACGAAGAAGAGTAGGCCGTACAAGAGGAGGAACGTCCCCGGGCCGGGACAAATCAAAAAAGGAGGCGGCTACAAAGAAAAAAAATCGAAAAGGGGGGCGATTTGAAGATGGAGGCGTTTATGGCCCAATTCAAAGCTTACACGGAGGTCACGGCCCAAAAGGCGAAGGTGAAGGAATGAGCGATCGAAGAAAGGGTACGCGTGGCGGGAGAAAAGGTACGAGTGGCAGGAGAAAAGGTACGCGTTGCCGAAGAAAAGGTTCGGGTCGACAAAGAAAAAAACGAACTCAAAAAATGGGACATAATGACGACCGATGTTGATAGTTATCCCGAACAAAAATGCGCTACTTTAAAAAAATGCAAGAGAAAATCATGAAAAAGTATGAAAGTTAGGAATTTTTTTTTAAGTTTATGTTTTTTTTAACTTATGTAATGTTTTGTTTTTTAATATTAATGAATTTGTTTTTCTATCTTATTTAATAAATGTTAAAAAAAAGTAGATGAATTAAAAAAAAATAAGTAAACTTGGTGGGGTAGGATCATCCTCCCATTTCCACTGTTTTACCATGTCGGATCATCCTCTATGGGACTATGATGTGGCACATACGTGGCGGTTCATCCTCTAAGGGAGGACCATCACTATACCGCATAGCCTAACAAATTAAGTAATGCTTTTCATTAGAATACAACGAATAAAATACTTATGGTTATTATTCTATTAATTAAAAAACTGCTAATTACTTAGTTCCCCCCATGATTTTCTGCCCACATTCTCCACCTAAGATACTTCCGACAAAAAAGGAAGCAATTTGAAAAAAAAAAAACAAATGCAGTTTCGTGGGTAGTGGGAGTTTCTTTTTATTCCTATATAAAGGTGTGCGATTGATCTTGGCCATACAAATTAGACGGTTAATTGTGAGGGTTAATCCTGACCAGAATAACCACTAGGTGGTTATAGCCAGAATTTTAATGTTTTTCAGGTGTAGCAGTTTCACGAGGTGAAGTTTTATCGTCACATTGTGTTATGTCATTGTGTTTTTATTAGACAACGAGGTTTTGTCGTTGTTTCTTTTTTATATATGTAACATTGTACTATACTATAGCATTGTGTTTTTGTAAAACATTGTGTTTTTATAAGACATGATATACTTTTTATTTGTATTTTGTACAACATACAATGTCGTCGACTTTCAGTTTTTTATTTATATTTCCCTCCATTATAATTTTAATTAGGATATGTATTAGCAGTTTATTATTCAGGTTAAACCGTTTTTGTAGTTGTCGACCATATTCTCCTACAAAACTGATAACATCAACTGTTGTATTAATGGTTAATAAAACTTTTCTTTCTTGATAAATAAATAACCTCCCTCAACCCCCACTAACTCCCATTTTTCCAGGAGGTAGTTAACTTGAGCAGTTATTAATTACATGGGGTATTTAGGTAAATATAGGCTATGAGTTAGCTACAAAGTCCAAATTTCCTAACACAATATTATACGTAAAACCAAAGCATTCGTAAAAACAAAATTCGTTGTAAAAACACAATACGAGAGGAACTCCATATGTTGGTTAGTATCAGAATGTTTAGCGTGGATGTTGAATCGTGGAAACTGCAAAATGAAACCTGGTCAAAAGTGATTTATTTTCTGCCCGGTGTGTTTATGTCATTGATGATTAGGTTATCTGTGCACTATATCAATGGATATAACAAGTTCATTATAGTTCAAGAATGGGGTGAGATTGCTGAGATAAACGTAAGGACAAAGGAGATGCATTACATTAAACGTATAATGAAATACTATATGTACATTGTTATCATTGACATGTAACATGTATATATCTTTTTTGTTTGTTAATTTTATGGTGATAGCAACACCTACGTTAATCTGGGTCGTCCGATCGTGGTGGTTATTTGTGAGATTAAATCTCATCCGTAATAACCCCCAAAAAATTGGTAGTGTTTTTTAGAATGCAACAGTTAGGAAGTTACCCATGTTTTCCACTCTCCTATTTAATTAATTACACATCTGCAATAAAATATAGGCAACATAAAATTTGTTACTAAATCCAATTATTCATTTTTAATGTATCATTTGGCAACAATAAAAAAAGTAAAATTAATTTACCTCTAAAAATCATGAATTTTAATTAAACATGTAAAAAAGTAATATATAATAAATATTTTAAAGGTGTATTTTGGCAAAAAAAAAAAACTAATTTTTGGTTGATTTGGGCCATCCATTTTGGGTAGCTATTCCTGAGATTAATAACCCCCAAAAATTTGGCAATTATTTTTTGAGAGGAGCAGTTTTGCAAGATCCCATTTTATTATTGAGTTTTCAAACAGTTTATACCCAATTGACCTGGTCATCAATAAATAGAAAATAACCAATCCATGATCTAACATAATAATTACGAACTTAACTAAAAAAAACTGCTAATTAGTTAACCCCATGATTTTCTGCCCACCTTCTCATCTTCCTCTTACACAGTTCCTAAAAAAGGAAGATTAAATCCTATGTTTGAGAATTTAAAATATAAAACAAATGTAGTTCCTATAAAAGTGGGTAGTGTGTGTTTCTTTATGTTGTTATATAAAGGGGAGTAGGTCATGTTAATTTGTCATAATTTTTGTCTGACCAACAAGTTAGTATGGATCAAACACATGCAGTTTTGAATGTTGGAACCTATGACCTGCAAGTGAAGATTTAAAATTTTCTATTGTGCTTGCTTTAGTATTGCTTTTGGTTTTTTACATTAATTATCTACTACAAGCTGCAGAAACCTACTCACCATTGTTGAGGTCCTCGATGACAACAGTCTATTCAATTCTGACAAAGTACGTTCTAAAGTATATAAATCTGCAATTAATACATTCAATTGATTTCTAAACCTACCTCTACATATACATATGAACTGTACTTGAATTTATATACAAAATATTAGGTTTATTTAAATTGTAACATGCAACTAAATTTCCACATATTAAGGGTTTTCTACATATACATATGAACGGTACTTGAGTTTATGGATGAGCTCGGTACCAACCGGTACCGAAAATCCCACAAATTGGGTACCAGTATCGAAAACATCCGGTACGATACGTTTCGATAATGGTACTGATTCGAACCGATATTTGAAGGTAAAAAACAGGCACCAAAATCGCCAAATTTCAGTACCGAAGATATTTTGGTTCGAGAAATTTGGTACTGCCTACTTGAATTTATATACAAAAGATTAGTTTTATTTAAATTGTAACATGCAACTAAATTCCCACATATTAATGGTTATATTTAAAATAGCTGGTAATTAATTTGCCTTATATTTCTGATTTTATTTAGATATATTAATAACCTAATGTAAATATTATATTAAATTAAACAAGTCGAATCAGAGGCCACCATCGCCCTCCTCCACCAATGATAGCACATCAATACGGTTCACATCGTTCTGTTTAAATAGATAGTATAAGAAGAGTATCTAATAATTAAATTGCCTACCAAAGTAGTTACTCCCCACTTCTCATTCTAACAAAAAAAAGTCATGTATTCATATATAACTTACTCTCCCTCCAAATCAAGTATTTATTAAAGAAGTATGTTTGGTATTAGGATTAAATACAAAATGAAAAATAAATAAGAAGGGTGAGAAGAATTTTAGTCTATTGATTATGTATTTAGAGGGTTGAGATTAATGTTAGGGGAAAAATAATGAAAGTGCATAAAGGAAATATCCATATTATTGACTTTCTATATCAACATGTCAATTTCTCCCATCATTTTAAAACCTCTATAGCTTTTCATATGATATTTAAAAAAAAATATCCACCATAGCATTTTTTTTCCATTAATATGAGTATGATATTGCTATATAAAACTAAAATTAAAATTTTCATTTTTATTGGTTTTCCTTTATATTGTGTTAAAGGTTCTGTCATTGTGTTTTTAACTGGGTTTGGCCATTATGTAACACCCCGTGTTTTCGAAAGTCAAAGTCAAAGTCCAAGTCAACTTAGACTTTCTTTGACTGTAGATAGTCGTATTTATGTTTTAGTTGTATTATGTGGAGTAAGTGTTGTAATCAGCAAGAATCGAAGTAATCGAATGTGTTTTAAAGCGAACCGACCTACGACTGTGAATGATAGGAAGTAACAATGCGATAAAGTTAACTAATCAGTAATCAAACCAGTCTAACAATCATCGAACTCGAGACTCGAATTATGCGAATTGTGGTATTGTTATACGTGTGTGTGTGCCTTACGTGTTACTTGTGCGTGTTTACTTTATGTTTGGTGTGGTATTCAAGCAAATCAATCGAAAATCAAATCGAAACTCGAAAGCAATCGAACTCAATCGAAACCGACATCGAAATGTGACTTATAGAAGATTGTATGCTAGATATAGTGGTTGGGATTAAAAGTAATTTGACTAGGAAACCCTATCATATTCGTATCATCGTCCATCGGAATCGAAACGTCGAAAATCGTCGCAAAATACTCAAAGTGTGTCGCGGAACGAACAGGAGGCAACCTGATCGAACAGGCCAGCCGATCGGCTAGCATCTTGCCAGCCGATCGAGCAGCCCACTCGATCGGAGCTCCTGGCCGATCGGCTGACACTTTCCTCTTTTGGAAGCCTATAAATAGGGCTGTCCTTGTCTTCATTTCCACTTTTGGAAAGTTCTGACCGGCCAGCTCCTATTCTTCATCTTTTCTCAGATTTCTCTCAATCCCTTGGTAAGTTTTCACTCTAATCCTTGTACGATCTTGATCATTACTTGATTATACACCTTTCTATCTTTCAAAACTTGGATTTTAACCGTGAAATCGCCAAGATCTAAGTGTTCTTGGGTGATGTCATCATGGTGTTCTTGAAGAACATCATGTTTTGGCCTCATTCAACTATGATTAGCTTAGATCTAACCGATTTCCACATAAACAAGCTAAGATCTATCAAAGATCTAAACATCCACAAGCTGTGAAGGAATGAAAGAAGGAATCTCAACTTTCTTTCAACTCTTTTACACACAATGCCTTCAAACCGATAGAAACGGAGCTTGAACCGGCTAACTAATCATTCAAACAGTTAAAAGGGTTCAAGATTCAGGATCTATGAACAAGGTTCATCGATTTCGGGTTAAACTCTAAACCGACATTCCGAACCGTTCACCGGCCGGACTTGGGTGATTCCTGTTCGAGCCAAAGAAACAAGTAGGAACGGAGGTTACCATAGTTCAACACGTTGTCAAGATACCTTGAAAGAATGACAAATAAACAAACAGCCAAGTGTTAGACGAAAGGCCGATCAGGTCAGAAATGCTAGCCGAACGGCTAGGCTGTTCGAACAGCCCAGCCGATCGGACATGCCAGCCGATCGACCGGGCCAGCCGATCGGCTAGCACATGGTCCCACACTTTCAAAATTTCATGAGGCATAGTATTGACGAAGTAGTGTTCGATCGAACATGGCACTCGATTGGTGAACACTACTGTTCGGATCATGAGATACTATGCTTCAACACTTAATCGTTTTCACAACTCGTTCGTAGTAGGGAATGCCAGCCGATCGAACAGACTGCTCGATCGAGTGACATTCAGTTGAGGAATAATACTGAAGATCCTAGCCGATCGAGTGAGCTAGCCGATCGAGTGAGCTAGCCGATCGAGTGAGCTAGCCGATCGAACGAACCGTTCGATCGACCGACTTGAAAGGTAAGAACACTTCAGTGTTCTCATATACTACAACGAAAACTTCAAAAGTTCAAATACTCTAACACAAACACACCAGAGGAAGAAACAATCCACTCGAATGGCCCAGCCGATCGAGCCTGCCGGCCGATCGAACAGGACTATCCAACCGAACATACCAGCCGACCGAACAGCCCGTTCGATCGAACCTGCCATTCGATCGACCAGCCCATTCGATCCATCCATACTTCTTTACTTTTCTGCGTTACTTATCGTTATGCTATTGAACTATTCAGGCTAATCTTACTCTCAGCGCTCCCTTCAATCCACAATCAATCACTGTGAGTATACTCGATCCCTTTTTGCTTTTAGCACTTTTGGGTGTTACATACGTTACTTATCAAATCACAATCAAACACAAACTATTTGAACGCTAACCGAATGCATGTGCTATTTGACTAAATGAATGCTGTTTATTATGTTTACACGTGGAGTGCAATCTACCTGCCTTAGCAACGTAGTACTATAGTTTGGACTCAGCACCCGTTCACACGGGGGTTGTTAAGGACAATTACTTGCATGGATTACGGTGGTAATCATGTATTGCGAACCGTCTCGGACGGTCAACCCGCAGTCGTTGGTATCGATGGTCCCATGTCGATAATTAACATGCATCGTTTTCCTCTATGTACGTGCCTGGTTATGCGTAAACTATTCGAACTCTATATGCTAGTATCAAACTTGTGTGCTCACCTTTACATTTTATGTATTGACTTTATTTTAACGTATGTGACAGGTAATTAGGATGCTTATCTGCTAGGAAAGCGAGGCTTGAATAAGTTTCTAGAAGCCCCCAACAAATAGTTGTCTGCCAAGAACAAGCGTCTAAGGCATAGTTGTCTGTAGATCTTGTCCTCTAGCATTACAGCCAGAAAGTCAACAGAATAGGGGTCTAGAAGCAGATAAACAATTGCTGTAATAATATTTGAATATGAGTTGTCGGAACGGAATTTAATTGCCTAGTTGCTTTCTATGATAACTTGATTATTTATTTGGGATACGGTATGGGACGTATCATTTAACTGAATTTGTAATAATAGTTGTTGTGGAAACTTCTGGACAATCTGTTTCGCTCAGTGCCGCGCCCCGATGATTCCGCCATCGGTTGGGGTGTGACAGATTGGTATCAGAGCCATAACTATAGGGAATTAGGCAGACACGACCTAGTCCGGGTCGCTGTCTTAGAGACCTAGACTATAGTTAGGAACTATCAGACCCAGTTTATGTGCCTTATTCTGTAATTCTTCACTATCACTGCACTCAAATTTTCAACTAACGTCAGGCGATTCAGTCAGGAATAGGTGTGAAAACCGCAAACTCCCGACTAAATTTCCTGACTTATGGGGATTTTACTCCTTCATCTCGACATTTTTGCCAATAAACGAGGAGAATTATACCAAAACAGGTGTGAAACCCCCATTTTGATGAAAATTCTTCTCGATTTTACTAAAAACAAGGAAGAAATTGCTAAGCCAAGGGGTGAAACCCTAACCTTAGCAGTTTGTTCTGTATTTTATTCATCTCACCAAGACTTCGATGGACTCCAACGACCTGAACTCACAAGTATGGCCTAGGGAACGCGTGTGGAATGCCCAAGAATCGAGGCAGAAACACGACCTCTAGAGTCGAAAGTGATGAAAAGTCTACTGTGAATAGTCGAGTTGCCTTGGGTAGTCGATGTCTAGTAGCCGCAGACAATCTATTTCTCGATATTATGTGTTTCAATTCTGAGAACCGCAACCGCGTACTCTGATGACTTGTTGATTTTTATGTGTTTTGTGTGCTTTCTCTGTTTTGTGTCTATATTTGCTTTCTCTGTTTTATTTTGAGGTAATATTCAATTTTGCCACCACTACGATCAACACACACGACTCGCATTTGCTGATTCTATCTCAATTCGACACCCAGTTATCCCAAATCTAGACGGTATCATGCTTTGTTATGCTATACGACTAAGTTAAACTATACTATACGATGCTATTCAACATACTATTCGAACGACACGCGAACTTTGAAGGATAGGTTTCTATTTTCTGACTACCTCAGTGACTAAGTGCCTAGGTATTTACGTGTTCTGTGTTCTGTGTTCTATGTGCTTACGTGCTTTTCTGCTTCTGTGATTCTGTGCTCTGTGTACTTCTATTTTCTATGATTAGGTATATCTATGATTATGTGCATATATGTTACGTGATGTGTGATTCGACGTGATTCTAAGCTTTAGTAGTCTAGACGTGTGAGGAGAGATTCGATTTCGTTGTGTTGAGACTCGTGACGATGTCTAATGCAGACCATGTCGTCGTCTGGATCCCGACACCGAACCCCACTTACCCGCCAGGAAAAGAGGGACAGACGTCTCACTGCCATCATCTCCAAAACTGTGGCGAAAGCTGTGAGTGAGGTGTATGAAAACGCTAGCAAGTCGTCTGAAGAATCCCGAGCTGAAATCCCTAAGGATTCAAGCAAGGCTGCTTTCAGCTTCAAGCAGTTCAAGGCATGCGGACCAAAAGAGTTCACTGGCGAAGATGGTCCAACAGCCATATTTCACTGGTTCGACTCAGTCGAAGTCACTCTGCGCCAGAGCGGATGTCCTAAACATCTCCGCACTCTTAATGCTACAGGCGTCTTCCAGTCCCGTGCTCTAGACTGGTGGACGACCGAACGAAACAAGCGCGGAAATGATGCAGCTTACGGGCTATCATGGAAGGAGTTGAAAGCGATTATGATCGAAGAATTCTGCCCTCCTCATGAACGCCAAAAGCTGGAGGACGAGTTCTGGGGAATCAAGCAGAAGGATGGAGACAACGCTGCTCTCACTACTCGCTTCAAGCAGCTTAGCATCATATGTCCTGATCAAGTCAAGACCTCAGATCAAGCCATCAAGAAGTATATCCGAGCCCTACCCGACTGTGTAGCCGACTTTGTTCACGCCGCCAAGCCAGCAACGATCGAAGAAACCTACCTACTCGCCGCTGAGATCAATGATAAGCGAGTAAAGGCTGGTTTCTGGGATAAGCCAACCAAGTCTCTGCATCAAGCCACTGCAACACCCACCGACTTATCGGCTCAATCCTCCAAGTCATCAAGAAGGAAGAAGAAGAACAACAACAGCTCCAGCAACAAGAGCTGTGCTGCCGCAACCACTGCTGCTCCCCTACAAGCTGTACCAGCTCAACAGCAGCAGCACCAGCGCTCAGCTCCAGTGATCAATGCACCGCCAGCAAAGCGTGCATACACAGGCCCTCACCCACTCTGCCCGACATGTTCGTATCATCATCCAGTGGGTCTAGCTTGTCATTTTTGCGCTCACTGCAACCTCTACGGTCATTTCACTGCGAACTGTCGCTATGGTCCTCGTCAAGCCCCAGTTCAAGCTACTGCCAACCAAGCTCTACTCCCTGCCCCTCAAGGCCAACAAGCAGCTCAAGCACCAGCAGTCAATGCTCGAGTCTGCTTTGCATGTGGTGACCCTAACCACTTTGCAAACAGATGCCCGAACAGGGTGGTTAAGCAAGAGCCCCAGCAGCAACAGCAACAACAGCAGCCTCAGCAACAGCAGCAAGCAGCCCATGCCCGAACCTTCAACATCAATGCCCGCCAGGCTCAGGAGGATAACAACGTGGTTAATGGTATGTTCCTTGTGAATGGTATTTATGCATCATGTTTGTTTGATACTGGAGCTGATAACTGCTTTGTGTCATTTGAATTCGAGAAGCTACTTAGTCGTAAGCGTTCTTATCTGTCCTCATCATTCGAAGTCGAAGTCGCTACAGGAAGAACTATTGCCGTTAATTCTGTACTCCGTGATTGTACTCTCGAACTCAACAATCACATCTTCCCAATCGACCTTATTCCGATGCAACTCGGAAGTTTTGATGTCATAATAGGCATGGACTTTCTCCGTGAAAACCATGCTGAAGTTGTGTGCTTTGAAAAGATGATTCGATTCTCGCTCGCAAATGGTGATCTCCTATGTGTATACGGTGAAACAACGTCGAAAGGTCTCAAGCTTATGTCGTGTATTCAAGCCAGCAAGTATCTCCGCAAGGAATACCGAGCCTTCTTGGCCAACATTGTAGTAGCGGAGAAGGGAAAGAAAAAGAAAGTTGAAGTCAAGGATGTTCCAGTGGTTCGTGAATTTCCTCAGGTGTTCCCTGACGATCTTCCCGGACTACCACCAAGTCGTGATATCGACTTCCGCATCGACCTCATTCCTGGAGTTAACCCCGTTGCCAAAGCCCCTTACCGACTCGCTCCATCCGAAATGAGGGAACTCTCGAACCAACTCCAGGAATTACTAGAAAAAGGCTTTATTCGCCCAAGCACCTCTCCTTGGGGCGCGCCAGTCCTTTTTGTCAAAAAGAAGGATGGATCGTTCCGGATGTGCATCGACTATCGGGAGTTGAATAAGCTAACCATTAAGAACCGATACCCCTTACCCCGAATTGACGATTTGTTTGATCAGCTACAAGGTGCAGCATGCTTCTCTAAGATCGACCTACGTTCAGGATATCATCAACTACGGATTCAAGTGGAAGACATACCCAAAACTGCTTTTCGAACCCGTTATGACCATTACGAATTTGTTGTTATGCCCTTTGGTCTAACCAACGCACCCGCGGTTTTTATGGACCTCATGAATCGCGTGTGTAAGCCTTATCTTGACCGTTTCGTCATCGTGTTCATCGACGATGTATTGATTTATTCCAAATCGAAAGCCGAACACGCGCAACATCTACGTTTGGTTCTCGAGTTACTTCAGGGAAACCAACTCTATGCCAAGTTCTCCAAGTGCGAATTCTGGTTGGAGGAGGTTCAATTTCTGGGTCACATAGTGAATAGTCGAGGTATCCATGTCAATCCTGCGAAGATTGAAGCTGTCAAAAGCTGGATTACGCCTAAGAACCCGTCAGAAGTTCGTTCTTTTCTCGGACTAGCGGGCTATTATCAATGATTCATTGAAGGATTCTCTAAGATCGCTGTGCCGCTCACTGCTCTTATGCATAAGGACAAGCCTTTTGTGTGGGGAAACGCATAAGAGACTGCCTTCCAAACCCTCAAGCATATGCTGTACAACGCACCGATTCTTACACTGCCCGACGGAAGCGACAACTTCATTGTATACTGTGATGCTTCTAACCTTCGTCTCGGCTTTGTTCTCATGCAGCGAGACAAGGTTATAGCCTACGCATCTCGTCAGCTCAAGATCCATGAGAAGAACTATACAACCCATGACCTCGAGCTAGGCACGGTTGTCTTTGCATTGAAGATTTGGCGACACTACCTGTATGGCACGAAGTGTACCATCTACACTGATCACAGGAGTTTACAACACATCTTTAATCAGAGAGAGCTTAATATGCGTCAACGCCGATGGGTAGAACTTCTCAATGATTACGACTGTGAGATTCGTTATCACCCAGGCAAGGCGAATGTGGTTGCTGACGCGCTCAGCAGGAAGAGTTATGTGCTCAGTACTCGAAACATCCAAGCCCAGCACAATCTCGAAACCCTCATCCGCGAAGCTCAACATGCTTGCTTTAACGAGCGTACATTGAAGAGAGAGAGGATCTATCACGATGGAGCTCAATTAGTAAGTAAACCAGATGGGATATTCTATTATCTGGACCGAATTTGGATCCCTAAACGGACCGATTTGCGAAAGATTATCATGAACGAAGCCCACAAGTCCCGATATTCTATTCATCCCGGTGCAGACAAGATGTACCAGGATCTTCGTTATAAGTACTTGTGGCCGGGTAGGAAACGGGATATCGCTCTATACGTTGGAAGCTGTTTAACTTGTGCAAGAGTCAAGGCTGAACATCAAAGACCTTCTGGCTTACTCGAACAACCGCCGATACCTATATGGAAGTGGGAGAGTATAGCTATGGATTTCATAACGAAGCTCCCGCCCACGCCATCAGGTCATGACAGTATTTGGGTTATAGTTGATCGTCTAACGAAATCAGCTCACTTTTTGCCGATACGAGAAGACTACAAGGTGGAACGACTAGCCCAAATCTACACCGACGAGATCATCCGTAATCATGGTACGCCTCGTGATATCATTTCAGATCGCGACGCTCGGTTCACTTTGCGATTGTGGGAAACGTTTCAGGCGGCCCTTGGTACGTCGCTTAATCTGAGTACTGCATTCCATCCTCAAACCGACGGACAGACTGAAAGAACGATCCGTACTCTTGAATACATGCTCCGAGCGTGTGTTATAGATTTTGGTGGTAGTTGGAACAAACACCTGCTATTGGTGGAATTCTCGTACAATAACAGCTATCATGCCAGCATCCAAATGGCACCCTTCGAGGCTTTGTATGGTAGAAGATGTCGATCGCCTATTGTGTCGCACGAGATCGGTCACTCGCAACTAACCGGTCCCGAGATTCTACAAGAAACGACTGACAAAATCCACCAGATAAGAGACAACTTGGTAAAAGCTCGGAACAGACAGAAAAGTTACGCCGATAAAAGACGCAAGCCCCTTGAATTTGAAGTTGGTGACTACGTACTCCTAAAGGTATCACCTTGGAAGGGTGTAGTCCGATTCGGCAAGAAAGGGAAACTAGCGCCTCGATATGTTGGACCTTTTAGGATTCTGGAAAGAATCGGAAAAGTCGCCTACAGACTCGAATTACCGGAGGAACTCAGTAACGTCCACCCGACTTTCCACGTCTCTAACCTCCGAAAATGCCTTGCTGATCATGATCTAATTGTACCTGTCGAAATCATGGATCGCCAAACCAAGCAACTCAGGCGCTCTCGCATCCCGATCGTGAATGTCCGATGGGAAGGCAAACGAGGCGCGGAGTTCACCTGGGAACTCGAAAGCGACATGAAGGCCAAGTACCCACAGTTGCTTAAATAAATAGATCTGAAGCATCAAATTGGTAAATCACGGCGTTGTGTAGACTTCGAGCCTAATTTCGGGACGAAATTCCCTAAACAAGGGGAGGCTGTAACACCCCGTGTTTTCGAAAGTCAAAGTCAAAGTCCAAGTCAACTTAGACTTTGTTTGACTGTAGATAGTCGTATTTATGTTTTAGTTGTATTATGTGGAGTAAGTGTTGTAATCAGCAAGAATCGAAGTATTCGAATGTGTTTTAAAGCGAACCGACTTACGACTGTGAATGATAGGAAGTAACAATGCGATAAAGTTAACTAATCAGTAATCAAACCGGTCTAACAATCATCGAACTCGAGACTCGAATTATGCGAATTGTGGTATTGTTTGTCACACCCTGGCTTTGCGGAAGCGTGGTTAATTTGGTGTGACTTCTTAATACCATAGCTTAATCATAACAAAGCTATGTGATAATAAAACCTTGCAGGATCATCCATTGATTTAAGTTTCAAAATAAAAGTACCACAACATTGTTTTTAAAGTACCGACACATGCAACGGAAATTACAACCTAATAACATAAAAACATTGTTCAGAACTCAAAACCACAAATATAAAGCAGACGTAGTTTAAGAGCGGTGGCTTGTCCAGGCAAAAGCCACGACCCCTAAACTTGGATGACCTTATTTCTCTTATGCAGCGTGAAAACGTATCATACCATGCCAGATCCTTAATTACCTGAAATACATGTAAGTTGGAAAAATCAACAAAAATTGTTGAGCAAGTTTATGTGTAGTGAGTAAATAAAACCTTTGTAAGTATAAAATCCTGGTATGTAGCAAATAAAGAAAAATAGATCACCAATGGTTTGCAAGGCCATCGATATGTGTGAAGTGCAAGTAGGAAGACTCAAACCTAGCAGATTTATGCGTTGGGTACAAAGTCACCCCGAGGTCCGTTATGCTGGGCCTGGGGCTGGGCTCGCTACACCCAGATAGATCTACTGCTCCTGCCCCTCGGTCCTACCATGAGGATTAATGGCCTCAAGTTTCCGCCTACCCATTCACATGATCTAAATAATAACCCTCCTTACGCTAACCATACTATGTAAGAAATATTCGTAATCATAGTAACATGTATTTCACCCCCGCAGTTTAGAAAACTGAAAGCAGTTAAGAGAAAAGAGGGACATGAACTCACAGTGGTGCGTCTCTACCAAGTATATCTTCTGATCAAGCAGCTGTGCGACGACCTACACGTACTAATTCTATTAGACGGACGGCCGTGCCTTAGCTTTATGGTTTAAGTTTTCGGGAAATAGTTAGACAACTATTCCGTGTTTACTTTTTGTAAATACTTGGTAATTATTTTCCTTCCCAAGGATGGGGGATTTAATATATGCGCATTCGTATAACTTCGAAATATATTATTAAGTCTCACTTAATATATATTTTAATTCTAACTCCAAAATACAAATATTTTTCTCAAAAATATTATATTTTAATACATATAATTTTCCCAAAATAATACCTTGACAAAATACGCGTTCATGCATATTTTCTTAAAATGCGTAAGTTACATTTTAAAGGTTGGGTGGTATTAACTATACCGTTGTAACTTAAATATTTATCGTAGAGGCGTTCGTAATATTTTGGAGTTGTTAACCCTTGGTAATATTATTTTTACCCTAAAAATAATATTTGTATATTTTACAAAATAATCATAAACATTTTACAAGTGACATTATGAAAAATATATATATATATATATCAAATATATATTTACCCCGTTTTATTTTGTGAAAATCCCACCTCCGATATTTTGTAAATAAAGTCGTGGCGAAATTTACATGTTGAAAACAAGTCAAAAATACATTTGTAACACTTGTGATGAAAATACTTTTAAGTGTTAGGTTTTTAGAAAAATTTCGCCAGAGTTTCCCCTGTAACTGGAGGTGGCCACGCTTTCAAGGGTATCATTTTCTTTTATAATTCAAATCAACAATTTTCTCATTCAACCAAAACAATATCCAAAGCATCAAACTAGTCAAAATATATGTAAATCGCCAAAAATTACATAAACTTGTGGTTTGTCCGGAATATGAAGTAAATCCCATTACTTTTAGTGGATCTTTATATAAATCAATCCGTTTTTGTAAAAGCCTCGTTTTTAAAGAAATTCCATCTTTACAACTTCTTGTAATATTTGACAAAACTCGTTCTTTGTCGAAACTTAGTGTTACACAAGTGTTTATACACTTGTGAGTTTAAAAATCATTCTTGTTCATGTAAGATCCGGTTTTAGAAAATATGATTTCTTTGACACTTGGTCCTTTGAAAATACCACTTGTAGATCCGTAGATCTACTAGTTTTGAACACTATTTCGTAAGTAAAATCGATTTTACACAAGTTCATGTTTAGTGTGTGGTAGAGTTTCATCATTTAACCCCGTTCATCCTTAAACATACCCTATGTCATGTTTCATGAACATGACCAATCCGGGTTAGATGATGATCCGAGCTACCACAACATAGATCGGCCCTAAATAATTACACAAAACAAATCTTACAAGATTTACACAACCCTTGTGCTTTTAACCAACATCTTTAACATTTTAGTAGACTTTTACATATCATCTTGTAAGTTCATGAGTTTTAACCGTCATATTTCATTTTAACCACTTTAGAATAGATCGAGAGGGCGTTTATAGCAACTTACTACTAGCTCGAGGCTAGGGAAGAAACTAGTCGAAGATTGGGTGGATAAAAGCAATGAGGAGAGTTCCTTCACGTTCCGAATGCACCAAGCTTCCTTGTGTGAGATCCTTAACACTTGTATGCCCTTGGAACTTGCAAGGTCAAAACCGAAAATGGATGGATGGTTGTGGGAGCTCACGGCCGAAAGTTCAAAGGGAGAAGAGAGTGGAGTGTTGGTTTGGTTAAGTGTGGAAATGATATGGTGGTTTAAGCTTAGTTACTTATAGGCAAAGTTCATGTTCATTATCCATGAGTTCTTATGCTAGCTAGATATTAGACAAGTGGGAATTAAATAATCAAATATAGGACAAGGGTGTCCCTTGGGGACCGAATTCGGTTTGGGGGGGGGTCTCCTAGTTCAATTCCAACTACTAGTTAGGTTATAGTTATGTTAAGTTGGAGGTTAACTCGGTTACTAGCGTGTTATGCATTAAAGCGGGTGTTAGGGTATTCAGGGACCCTAACTGGCTCAGAAAAAGAGAAACAATGTTGTTGGCAGTATTTTTATGTTCCGGGTATAGTCCGGTTGTTCGGTTGGATAGTGATCCGTTAAAGTGCTTAACAAAGCTCTAATGTGTCGTTATTATTATTTTTAGTGACACAACTTATTCCCGACACTTCGGAAAGTGTCTAGTAATATTTTTCTCACGTTTGACACTTTATTAGTTAGCTAAATGCTGAATTTTTAATTAAAGTGCTGAATTTTGTACTTAAGGTACGTTTTAGGCACATCCGGTCACTGTGATTATCATCTGGTGACGCAGTTCTACAGCTCTCTTATCCCTACATTCTCTACCAGTGTAGTAAACTATTCTTGGCTCATACAGGCCTTAGAGGCAGTGCCTGCCTGGTGCTGACTATATCAGCATATTTACTGGGTTATCCGTTTGTGCTGCTGTGTTTTTGTGCATCAAGGTTGTCACTAAAGTTCTGTATATAAATAATAGAGTAACAGCAAATAGAGTATGAGACATGGTTATATATATTTCAGGAATCATGTAGAAGTTTATTTACCATTGTAAGCAAGCACAGTAACTGAGAAGTAATTAAATACTAATTAATTCGTACGGATACCTGGTTTGGTGAGGGTTGTCACATTCTCCCCCCGTTAAAGAAATTTCGTCCCCGAAATTTGTACTACCTTAACTCCTTACGGTCACATCACACATGTATATATATAAATAACATCGAGGTAGATCGTCATCAAACCGAATCAAACCTTACTCACACTTGGTGGGTCCAAGAATATTTAACAATCCGCACCCTAGGGTTAAGAAGGTGGGTGCTCATAGCAGTTGATGTTAGAAGTACAAAACGTGCTTTACGTATAGCCTAATGTATTCCAGCTAGCAGGGGGTCGACAAGAGAGGAGTTTCAACTAATAAGATCCTCAAATGACCGATCGCAGTATCCCAGTGAGTTTTCACGAAACATAGCACTCTCTATATAAATTCAGAAATTTTCAACTCAATGAAGTGGTAAAGTGATCTGTCGACTCCCGAGTGGCAAGGTTCAGTGCGTGGAACATTTTGAACGGCGAGAATACACCGAATGAATACAAACGAATCTGGTGTATTCTTGCTTTGATTTGTAGTTGCATCAGGGGTATTTAAATGACAAGTCAACAAAAGTTTATGTATTTTGCGTGGAACGGTTGACCATGATTAGCACAAGCTGCAAGTTGGTAATGACACCACAAGGTATCGCAACGACAAGATTCGAAATAACGGTGACTGAACAAAATCACTGAGTTTGAAACCAGTTGAAGGTGTACCGAAACAAACCGGAAGATGAAACTGAGTACTACAAGGCGTTTGCTTGAATACGAAAGAATCGTTAGGGGGTACACCATGATATGAAATGAATTTATGTACCTTTGACTCAGCACGCAAGTGTGTTGAGAGTGATTTAATTGTGATAAAGAAAACGGATTTAGGGCAAGTTGTCAAATAATCAATTAAATTCGTGTACGAAGTGGATAGTCATATAAGCGCAAGCTTCAATTCTGTGGAAGTATCACTGTAAGGTATCGAAATTTATCAACGATTTAGTGGAGTCATAGACCAAATAAGTCTGCTACGACTCGAAACAAAAGAATCTTTGTCAAGTATTAGAATATGATGCTCTCAATACATCATATGGCGTCTCAAATCAAACATGTGAACTGGATAAGTTCAAGCAGTTGAACCTAGTTTCAGCGTAACCAAACAATAGACGTACATATCAACAAGGAAATCTTGACATGATAGCAAACATGTAACTTAAAAGAAGGTAGTTTCAATAAGTGTGTTGACTTGATATCAGAAGAGTCAACAACGACAAAAATGTAGGTCTTTCGAATCACAACTAGTAATTAGATTTGACAACGTAATATCTGAACATTCATGAAGCGTTTATTCGAAATGAAACCGCATGCGTAGCAAATGGTGCATGGGTTATATATAGGTTTTCAAGTAATGAAGCGATGCGTTCTTACTAAAACGAAGAAGTGACCAAATATACGAAGCAAACGTGCGTTCGCTCTCAGCGAAGGAAAACAACGTGATGCAACTACTTGAGGGGAGCAGAAATGCAAATTTCTACTTGTTAGAAGTGAAAGTGAAGACTTCAACGGAAGAAAATTTAAGTACTTTCGGGTTCGTTAACTGCAATGACAAGTTGGTCAAGTTAATGATGTTTGACTGAGTTGACAGATAGGATTCCTAGATGTAAGGCTTCTAGTTTTTTTTTTTCTAGATTCCGCACCTCGTGTGGATCTGGTTTATTCATTGTGTAGGAAGCAGCATTTTGTTTATGTCTAAGCACAATCATTGTCCCACAATTTTATCTTGGTATATTCCCTGAGTTTCTCCGCTGACGATGTTCGATCGTCGATCAGTCGTGTAGTAGTAGTTGAGTCATCATAGTGGGTCGTGTAAGAAGTCCGCTAATTTTTAGCAAGAGTCACTGACTCTGGTGGGTTAGCTCGTTCGGTTCCTGGTAGCTGATGCTTACTTGAAACTCATCATCCCTCTTTTTGACGAGCAGATATGGGGTTTTCCCAACAGGGGATTTTTGGTCTGTTATCTTCCTTCTCCATCAACTTCTGAAGCTTCACTGTCAATCCTTGCGTTCCCGAAGATGTAAGTCGTTGAGGGGTATTGACCGCAGGTGCGACGTCGGGAATTTATCTGATGCGAACGGGATTAGCCGTGGGAGAGAACATACTGGCAAATCCTCGGGGAAGACCTTAGGGCATTTCCTTGTAATAAGAAGATCTTCGTGCTTTAGTTCTTCGGCTCCTCCTGTCCCCGACATGGGCCAAGAAACAACATATTCTTTATGCAACATCCTCCATGCCTTCAAGAAATTTGTAGTTTGTAAAGGCGTATCTTTCCCCATGAGTCATGATTGCTTCGTCGTTCGACTCCGGGATGCGGATAACGATTCTCCGCTTGGTTGTTCGATCGCGGGTTCATCCTAGTTACTATGCCGAGGACGTTTATTAACCAGCCTCATTAAGAGTGGGTCGTCTAACTTACTCTCTACTAAACTAAGTAGATTCCTAAATTCATGAGATGCGAGGCTATGGTCGGTACTGTTATCAAATAACGTGGATGCAAAATTTTGGGTCGATAAGGAACGTACCAGCGACCATATCTGGATCCTGGCATGCTTCACTAGCTCCGGTGTTGGATGCTCCTTCATGGTCTT
The DNA here is from genome assembly GCF_002127325.2 of Helianthus annuus. Taxonomy (NCBI): domain Eukaryota; kingdom Viridiplantae; phylum Streptophyta; class Magnoliopsida; order Asterales; family Asteraceae; genus Helianthus; species Helianthus annuus. The sequence continues at coordinate 49,438,739 of NC_035446.2, read as the reverse complement.
GGTTAATCTCCCTTGGGCAATCCTGCCCAAGGTGCCCCATACCACCGCAGTTACAACCTTCCTTTCCTCTTTTCGTCTCCTGCCAACACGTTTCCCGGTCGTGTCCCCTTTTACCACAGTTGTCACACTTCCTATTACCGCATTTCCCGTTATGATGGCGCTGGCATACTTCACACTTATGTAGATTACCCAGGTACATCTTTCCCTTTTTGGCCTTATTCTTTTCATTTGCCTGATCACCTCCCTGAAATTCACCGAGCTTCCTTTTGTTCCTCCCAGATGTCTCCACTGGTGTTTCCTTTTTCTCGTCCGGGATCGAAAGTTTCACCAGCCTAAGTGCTTCCTTGGTGAGCTCCAGTCCTATCACATGGGCAATCACGGGTGATGGTGGCGTTGATACCATCATCAAGCTCAAGGCTTGAGGTGTCAGTTCCCAAATGGATTGTTCCATTCTCTTCAACTCGGGTTCCACTAGGTACGGAATGACTCGCGACAAATCGTAAAGCCTTCGCACGTGCTTCACCACATCTGGACCTTCCTTCTGTAGCTCCCAGAACTCTAGTTCCAGCCCTTGGATATCCTTCTGAGAACAATACTCCTTTCGCATTATTTCTTTCAGCTCGCTCCATGATATCGCATATGCTACAGCCTCGCCCAATTCTCGAACCTTACGGTCCCACCATAATAGAGCTCCATCTTGTAGCAATCCGGAAACGTAAGGGACTTGCTGCTCTGGCGTGCAACCACTCATTTGCACAACGGCATCCACATTCTCAGCCCATTTTACAAAAGCTATGGCACCTCCCGTGCCACCAAAATTCAGAGGGTTGCATTCTAGGAAATGCTGGTAGGTACAACCTGTATCCAAGAATTCATCATCACAATAGGTATTAGCAGGGCACTTTGGGGACTTTCCAACGTATTGTAATGTGTCTTAGGTGACTTAAACATTACCGTTAGGTAGGTTTCTCCCTGAGGCACCTTCGCCATGTTTGTAGCGAAGAACCTCGTGCCGAGCTCTGACTCTAGAGGCGTGCGCTAACCATTCTGCCTCAGTCAGTCGGGTGATCTCTTGATGCGACATCTTCTAGGAAGAAGTTCATGTTAGTTAGGTCTCTTCTATTCAGGGAACGTAAATAGTCGTTTGGAACACATGTATCACACATATTTAAGTCATCATATTACACATCACGCAATTCATCAAACAAGTAATTGGAATCATGTTTACTGACAGTATATCAAACAAACACGTGTTTCTCAGTCATAGCACATTCCTGTTATATTGGTATCACGTCTTATGATTAGGTTTTCATTAAACGGGCAAGCACATTGCTTCAAAATCATAACATTCGTACGTAATTTGAGGGTTTCGTTTAATGAGAGTATAGCAAGTAAACATGTAGTATTGAAATTTTTGGTACGCACATAGGCGTTACTGATCGCATTTAGCAATGACATGGCGACTGAGCTTTCATTGATTATTGGCCATAATGTTTTAGCACATGCTTAATGGCAATTGGTTCCCATCGTTTTCCGGCTACAACTTCATTGTCTTACAAAATGTATCACATTATCAGGGTCACCGGGTCTCCCTACCCTTGCCCAACAAGTATATCAACATATCTAAATTACGTAGTCAGGCGTGGTCCTCACAAATCTCCACAATCTCGGGGTCTCTACCCAATCGTAACGCAACCTGTGTTATTCCAGACACCAACATTTCTGGTGACTAAGGCGGGGGAGGAAAGAAAAATTAAACTGTCGACATTTTTGAATTCCTCTGCGAGCTCGTATATTCCTCGAAGTAGTCAACTGATTTGCCGCTTAATGGTAAAAGGAATGATCATCAAAAATCCTGGGGACGGTGGAATATCAGAGGTCAAGGGCATAAAAGGGATCCTGATGTACGTGGCGGATCAAGGCATGCTGGTGGAGGACGTGGTGTTTTACTTAAAGTTTTCAGACAATATGCTGTCTTGTGATGTAGACCCTTAACTCATGTTTTTGGTTATGTAATTTTTTGCATTTGACGTTGCCCTTTGTGGTGTCAGCTGAAGCTTCAACGTTCCGCGACTCATATCCTCAACTGCAGTTGATGTTACAGGAGCAACTTATCCTGTGTGCGTTTTTCACAATGCGAGAAATGGTAAGGGTTTATAGTTAGCATACTGCGTTTATAGGGACCATCAAATCGGCTTATCGAGCGTTGTAGAGGTGAAAGTAGCAAGCGGTGCGGCCTGGAGCATCTCTACGAGGCGCGGGTATGTCCTGACAGAAAGTGTTAGGCATGATGGCACAACGGGCGTCGATCTTCACAAGGGAAAACGAACCTCTTCACAAATGAGGGGGCTGTCTGATGCAGGTAGATATAAGGGGTGCAATGTCTGGCAGTCTAAAAAGAAATAGGATCGTGACCACGTAAAGGTGTAAGTTCAGCAGGCGCAACATCAAGCTGACCCAAATGGTGTAGTAGCTGGCTTGGGTGCAGGCTCCGGGCCATGTGACGGTGTGGTGAGCATCAGTGGTGAGTGTGGGAACAAAAGTGCATCCATAGGAACTGAAACAAGGGCTAAAACGGGAGCCACATGGGGGGGGGGGGGTGTAACAGGTACCATGAAAAAGTGGGTAGCCATTGTCATCGTCTATCCACCCATTTCGGGTGTGCGCGTATCGAGGATCAACTTGGGTCGTAAAAAGGCGCATGATCGAACTGTACAGGCACAGGGTCAGGAAAATGGGCAATAACAGGATCAGCGGGAATATCAGCAATGTAGGGGAGCATCAACATGGGCATCAACAACATGCTCATCCTTCAACAGTGGAGCAACACAAGGATGATCATGATTAGGTACATCATCACTCAAAGGATCAACAGCGGGTACATCAGCATGAATAGAGTTATGCTCGAATACGGGGTCTGGAGCAACTACTGGCTCGGGGGCCACTGCAGGCTCCGGATCGTCAGACTTCTTCTCAAAATTTGCGGGGTCAGCAATATTAGGTCAACAGGGGCTACGGGATCCACCACGGGCTGATCTAGTTGGATAAACTTAATGTTATGATCAAATTCAAAGCTAGGGGCGAGGGCAGGTGCAGTGGATTATGCCTTTTCAGGGTCCGTGTCATGCTAATGATGCTGCACTCCCTGCGCATGTGAAGGTGCAGATGCTACAAACTCAAAGGAATCTGGGACAGGTGAATGGATGGGTGCCTCCTCCGCGGGAGCATCAGCGAGAAGTAGGAGATTACCGGCAGCAATAAGAGCCTCGCCCTCCATGTCATCCTTGAGTGGGTCCTCATCAAACAAGTCGACGTCGTCGTCAGCGCCTACGTCCAGGGGCATATCAACAATAGGGTAAGCGGCAAGGGGTACAGGGGCAGGGATTTCCACGAACGGCGAATCCCCAGCGAGAGGGCTATCAGCGGGCTCATCCACAACATCGGGCAGCGCAAATGGCTGGAAGTCGTCATTGTCCGTGTTGGTAGTAGCTGAGTTATACACCTCGTGTTTTGATGGGGCTATGTCGTCTGATCTTAGGGGCATGGGGTCTGTAGTGTCCGACTCACCAGTACCTATTGAATCCATGGTGTCTGTATCATAAACACAAATATGCACAAATAATCCATCATACAATCAGGTAAACACATTAGTCACCAATTAAGCAATCAAATAGTTCTCCTAGTCCCACTAGCCTCCCAGCCTCCCAGACTGATCTTCCTAGTCCCACTAGCCAATTCTCCCAGCCTCTCAGACTGCTATTCCTAGTCCCACTAGCCAATTCTCCCAGCCTCTCAGACTGACTCCCTAGTCCCACTAGCCAATTCTCCCAGCCTCTCAGACTGACTCCCTAGTCCCACTAGACAACTACCTCGGTCTCCCAGACCGAGCCTCGGCCTCCCAGACCGAGCCTCAGCCTCCCAGACCGAGCCTAAAAATAATAAATAAAATATGCTCAACATTTGTTTATAAAAACGTTTTGGATCTGGACTTAAGTGGTATGCAGTGTAAAAATGTTTTCGTGAGAGCCCTAGTGATCATAGTCTAGACTCGAGAAGGAATCCTAGTTCGCTATGATGAGAGCTCTGATACCAAGCTGTCACACCCTGGCTTTGCGGAAGAGTGGTTAATTTGGTGTGACTTCTTAATACCATAGCTTAATCATAACAAAGCTATATGATAATACAACCATGCATGATCATCCATTGATTTAAGTTTCAAAATAAAAGTACCACAACATTGTTTTTAAATTACCGACACATGCAACGGAAATTACAACCTAATAACATAAAAACATTGTTCAGAACTCAAAACCACAAATATAAAGCAGACGTAGTTTAAGAGCGGTGGCTCGTCCAGGCAAAAGCCACGACCCCTAAACTTGGATGACCTTATTTCTCTTATGCAGCGTGAAAACGTATCATACCATGCCAGATCCTTAATTACCTGAAATACATGTAAGTTGGAAAAATCAACAAAAATTGTTGAGCAAGTTCATATGTAGTGAGTAAATAAAACCTTTGTAAGTATAAAATCCTGGTATGTAGCAAATAAGGAAAAAGAGATCACCAATGGTTTGCAAGGCCATCGATATGTGTGAAGTGCAAGTAGGAAGACTCAAACCTAGCAGATTTATGCGTTGGGTACAAAGTCACCCCGAGGTCCGTTATGCTGGGCCTGGTGGTGGGCTCGCTACACCCAGATAGATCTACCGCTCCTGCCCCTCGGTCCTACCATGAGGATTAATGGCCTCAAGTTTCCGCCTACCCATTCACATGATCTAAATAATAACCCTCCTTACGCTAACCATACCATGTAAGAAATATTCGTAATCATAGTAACATGTATTTCACCCCCCGCAGTTTAGAAAACTGAAAGCAGTTAAGAGAAAAGGGGGACATGAACTCACAGTGGTGCGTCTCTACCAAGTATATCTCCTGATCAAGCAGCTGTGCGACGACCTACACGTACTAATTCTATTAGACGGATGGCCGTGCCTTAGCTTTATGGTTTAAGTTTTAGGGAAATAGTTAGACAACTATTCCGTGTTTACTTTTTGTAAATACTTGGTAATTATTTTCCTTCCCAAGGATGGGGGATTTAATACATGCGCATTCGTATAACTTCGAAATATATTATTAAGTCTCACTTAATATATATTTTAATTCTAACTCCAAAATATAAATATTTTTCTCAAAAATATTATATTTTAATACATATAATTTTCCCAAAATAATACCTTGACAAAATACACGTTCATGCATATTTTCTTAAAATGCGTAAGTTACGTTTTAAAGGTCGGGTGGTATTAACTATACCATTGTAACTTAAATATTTATCGTAGAGGCGTTCGTAATATTTTGGAGTTGTTAACCTTTGGTAATATTATTTTTACCCTAAAAATAATATTTGTATATTTTACAAAATAATCATAAACATTTTACAAGTGACGTTATGAAAAATATATATATATCAAATATATATTTACCCCGTTTTATTTTGTGAAAATCCCACCTCCGATATTTTGTAAATAAGGTCGTGGCGAAATTTACATGTTGAAAACAAGTCAAAAATACATTTGTAACACTTGTGATGAAAATACTTTTAAGTGTTAGGTTTTTAGAAAAATTTCGCCAGAGTTTCCCCTGTAACTGGAGGTGGCCACGCTTTCAAGCGTATCATTTTCTTTTATAATTCAAATCAACAATTTTCTCATTCAACCAAAACAATATCCAAAGCATCAAACTAGTCAAAATATATGTAAATCGCCAAAAATTACATAAACTTGTGGTTTGTCCGGAATATGAAGTAAATCCCATTACTTTTAGTGGATCTTTATATAAATCAATCCGGTTTTGTAAAAGCCTCGTTTTTAAAGAAATTCTATCTTTACAACTTCTTGTAATATTTGACAAAACTCGTTCTTTGTCGAAACTTAGTATTACACAAGTGTTTATACACTTGTGAGTTTTAAAATCATTCTTGTTCATGTAAGATCCGGTTTTAGAAAATATGATTTCTTTGACACTTGGTCCTTTGAAAATACCACTTGTAGATCCGTAGATCTACTAGTTTTGAACACTATTTCGTAAGTAAAATCGATTTTACACAAGTTCATGTTTAGTGTGTGGTAGAGTGGTAGAGTTTCATCATTTAACCCCTTTCATCCTTGAACATACCCTATGTCATGTTTCATGAACATGACCAATCCGGGTTAGATGATGATCCGAGCTACCACAACATAGATCGGCCCTAAATAATTACACAAAACAAATCTTACAAGATTTACACAACCCTTGTGCTTTTAACCAACATCTTTAACATTTTAGTAGACTTTTACATATCATCTTGTAAGTTCATGAGTTTTAACCGTCATATTTCGTTTTAACCACTTTAGAATAGATCGAGAGGGCGTTTATAGCAACTTACTACTAGCTCGAGGCTAGGGAAGAAACTAGTCGAAGATTGGGTGGATAAAAGCAATGAGGAGAGGTCCTTCACGTTCCGAATGCACCAAGCTTCCTTGTGTGAGATCCTTAACACTTGTATGCCCTTGGAACTTGCAAGGTCAAAACCGAAAATGGATGGATGGTTGTGGGAGCTCACGGCCGAAAGTTCAAAGGGAGGAGAGAGTGGAGTGTTGGTTTGGTTAAGTGTGGAAATGATATGGTGGTTTAAGCTTAGTTACTTATAGGCAAAGTTCATGTTCATTATCCATGAGTTCTTATGCTAGCTAGATATTAGACAAGTGGGAATTAAATAATCAAATATAGGACAAGGGTGTCCCTTGGGGACCGAATTCGGTTTGGGGGGGGGGGTCTCCTAGTTCAATTCCAACTACTAGTTAGGTTATAGTTATGTTAAGTTGGAGGTTAACTCGGTTACTAGCGTGTTATGCATTAAAGCGGGTGTTAGGGTATTCAGGGACCCTAACTGGCTCAGAAAAAGAGAAACAACGTTGTTGGCAATATTTTTATGTTCCGGGTATAGTCCGGTTGTTCGGTTGGATAGTGATCCGTTAAAGTGCTTAACAAAGCTCTAAAGTGTCGTTATTATTATTTTTAGTGACACAACTTATTCCTGACACTTCGGAAAGTGTCTAGTAATATTTCTCTCACGTTTGACACTTTATTCGTTAGCTAAATGCTGAATTTTTAATTAAAGTGCTGAATTTTGTACTTAAGGTACGTTTTAGGCACATCCGGTCACTGTGATTATCATCTGGTGACGCAGTTCTACAGCTCTCTTATCCCTACACTCTCTACCAGTGTAGTAAACTATTCCTGGCTCATACAGGCCTTAGAGGCAGTGCCTGCCTGGTGCTGACTATATCAGCATATTTACTGGGTTATCCGTTTGTGCTGCTGTGTTTTTGTGCATCAAGGTTGTCACTAAAGTTCTGTATGTAAATAATAGAGTAACAGCAAATAGAGTATGAGACATGGTTATATATATTTCAGGAATCATGTAGAAGTTTATTTACCATTGTAAGCAAGCACAGTAACTGAGCAGTAATTAAATACTAATTAATTCGTACGGATACCTGGTTTGGTGAGGGTTGTCACATTGTTATACGTGTGTGTGTGCCTTACGTGTTACTTGTGCGTGTTTACTTTATGTTTGGTGTGGTATTCAAGCAAATCAATCGAAAATCATATCGAAACTCGAAAGTAATCGAACTCAATCGAAACCGACATCGAAACGTGACTTATAGAAGATTGTATGCTAGATATAGTGGTTGGGATTAAAAGTAATTTGACTAGGAAACCCTATCATATTCGTATCATCGTCCATCGAAATCGAAATGTCGAAAATCGTCGCAAAATACTCAAAGTGTGTCGCGGATCGAACAGGAGGCAACCTGATCGAACAGGCCAGCCGATCGGCTAGGATCTTGCCAGCCGATCGAGCAGCCCACTCGATCGGAGCTCCTGGCCGATCGGCTGACACTTTCCTATTTTGGAAGCCTATAAATAGGGTTGTCCTTGTCTTCATTTCCACTTTTGGAAAGTTCTGACCGACCAGCTCCTATTCTTCATCTTTTCTCAGATTTCTCTCAATCCCGGTAAGTTTTCACTCTAATCCTTGTATGATCTTGATCATTACTTGATTCTACACCTTTCTATCTTTCAAAACTTGGATTTTAACCGTGAAATCACCAAGATCTAAGTGTTCTTGGGTGATGTCATCATGGTGTTCTTGAAGAACATCATGTTTTGGCCTCATTCAACTATGATTAGCTTAGATCTAACCGATTTCCACATAAACAAGCTAAGATCTATCAAAGATCTAAACATCCACAAGCTGTGAAGGAATGAAAGAAGGAATCTCAACTTTCTTTCAACTCTTTTACACACAATGCCTTCAAACCGATAGAAACGGAGCTTGAACCGGCTAACTAATCATTCAAACAGTTAAAAGGGTTCAAGATTCGGGATCTATGAACAAGGTTCATCGATTTCGGGTTAAACTCTAAACCACCATTCCGAACCGTTCACCGGCCGGACTTGGGTGATTCCTGTTCGAGCCAAAGAAACAAGTAGGAACGGAGGTTACCATAGTTCAACACGTTGTCAAGATACCTTGAAAGAATGACAAATAAACAAACAGCCAAGTGTTAGACGAAAGGCCGATCAGGTCAGAAATGCTAGCCGAACGGCTAGGCTGTTCGAACAGCCTAGCCGATCGGACATGCCAGCCGATCGACCGGGCCAGCCGATCGGCTAGCACATGGTCCCACCCTTTCAAAATTTCATGAGGTATAGTATTGACGAAGTAGTGTTCGATCGAACATGGCACTTGATTGGTGAACATTACTGTTCGGATCATGAGATACTATGCTTCAACATTTAATCGTTTTCACAACTCGTTCGTAGTAGGGAATGCCAGCCGATCGAATAGACTGCTCGATCGAGTGACATTCAGTTGAGGACTAATACTGAGGATCCTAGCCGATCGAGTGAGCTAGCCGATCGAACGAACCGTTCGATCGACCGACTTGAAAGGTAAGAACACTTCAGTGTTCTCATATACTACAACGAAAACTTCAAAAGTTCAAATCCTCTAACACAAACACACCAGAGGAAGAAACAATCCACTCGAATGGCCCAGCCGATCGAGCCTACCGGCCGATCGAACAGGACTGTCCAACTGAACATACCAGTCGACCGAACAGCTCGTTCGATCGAACCTGCCGTTCGATCGACCAGCCCATTCGATCCATCCATACTTGTTTACTTTTCTGCGTTACTTATCGTTATGCTATCGAACTATTCAGGCTAATCTTACTCTCAGCGCTCCCTTCAATCCACAATCAATCACTGTGAGTATACTCGATCCCTTTTTGCTTTTAGCACTTTTGGGTGTTACATACGTTACTTATCAAATCACAATCAAACACAAACTATTTGAACGCTAACCGAATGCATGTGCTATTTGACTAAATGAATGCTGTTTATTATGTTTACACGTGGAGTGCTATCTACCTGCCTTAGCAACGTAGTACTATAGTTTGGACTCAGCACCCGTTCACACGGGGGTTGTTAAGGACAATTACTTGCATGGATTACGGTGGTAATCATGTATTGCGAACCGTCTCGGACGGTCAACCCGCAGTCGTTGGTATCGATGGTCCCATGTCGATAATTAACATGCATCGTTTTCCTCTGTGTACATGCCTGGTTATGCGTAAACTATTCGAACTCTATATGCTATTATCAAACTTGTGTGTTCACCTTTACATTTTATGTATTGACTTTATTTTAACGTATGTGACAGGTAATTAGGATGCTTATCTGCTAGGAAAGCGAGGCTTGAATAAGTTTCTAGAAGCCCCCAACAAATAGTTGTCTGCCAAGAACAAGCGTCTAAGGCATAGTTGTCTGTAGATCTTGTCCTCTAGCATTACAGCCAGAAAGTCAACAGAATAGGGGTCTAGAAGCAGATAAACAATTGCTGTAATAATATTTGAATCTGAGTTGTCGGAACGGAATTTAATTACCTAGTTGCTTTCTATGATAACTTGATTATTTATTTGGGATACGGTATGGGACGTATCATTTAACTGAATTTATAATAATAGTTGTTGTGGAAACTTCTGGACAATCTGTTTCGCTCAGTGTCGCGCCCCGATGATTCCGCCATCGGTTGGGGTGTGACACATTATGTTTTTTTACTAGGGTTTCTATACATTGTGTTATCAAAACCTATAACACAATGTATGACACAATGAAGATGGTGTCATATTTGGGTTTTCTATACATTGTGTTATTGGTTATGATTATTGTGTTTTTCAATTGGGTGAGTTTTTTTATACATTGTGTTATAGTATTCGGTTATTGTGTTTAGTTTGATATTCACTGTGTTTAAGTATGTTGTTCATTGTGTTTTTGTTTTGTTGTCCATTGTGTTTTTGTTTTGTTGTCCATTGTGTTTTAATCTGTTGTTTATTAGGTTTTTGTTATGTTGTCCATTGTATTTTAGTTTGTTGTTCATTGTGTTTTTAGTCTGTTGTTAATTTTGTTTTAGTTTACTATCAATTGTATCTTTTATCTGTAGTTAACTCAATTGGTTATTATTTACATGGGGTATTTAGGTAAATACATACGAAACTACACGGTATTGTGTTTTTTCACAAGAAATTGTGTTTTTACAAAGGAATTTATTTTTTATAACATTGTGTTTTTTAATAAGATTGTATTTTTATGTAAACATTGTGTTATTGCCTTTGTGTTTTTATATGAATTTGGTTTTTTGTAGTTGTTTGTGTTTTATATATAACATTGTGCTCTACTATACCATCCTGTTTTTGTATAAACATTATGTTTTACAAAAAAAAAAAAAAAAACACAATGTAATTATTAACACAACGACAATAACACAATATTACACAAGAATTTGTAAAAACAAAATTCATTGTAAAAAACATAATATGAGATGAATATATGTTGGTTAGTATCGGAATGTTTAGCATGGATGTTGAATTGTGGAAACTGCAAAATGAAACCTGGTAGAAAGTGATGTCTTTTCTGCCCGGTGTGTCTATGTCATTGATGATTATGTCATCTGTGCACTATATCAATGGATATAACAAGTTCATTATAGTTCAATAATGTGGTGAGATTGCTAAGATAAACGTAAGAACAAAGGCGAATGCATTACATTAAACTTATAATGAAATACTATATGTTCAGTGTTATCATAGCAACTCCTATTTTAATCAACTTACCAACGAAGCGAAGATGTTAAATTGCGTTAACTAAATAACAAAACTTAAGTTAACATGCACGACAATTAAACCATTGTTGCACCTCCTAATCCCAGTTGAATAAGAAGTTATCATGAAGACATTGTGTTTTTGAATACTTAACAGTTATTTATGAATTGAAGCAATTATCTCCTAAAAGACAGTTCAGGTTTACACATTGACCTGGTCAGCCTAATAAATAGGAGATAACATTCCACGATCTAACAAAAAAGTTATAAACTAATTAAAAAACTGCTAAGTAGTTAGTTCCCCCCATGATTTTCTGCCCACATTCTCCACCTAAACCAGTTCCGACAAAAAGGAAGCAATTTAAAAAAAAAAAAAAACAAATGCAGTTCCGTGGGTAGTTGGTTGGTTACCAGCAGTTTCTTTATATTCCTATATGGTTACTAGCAGTTTCTTTATATTCCTATATAAATGGGAGCAGGGACATACTTTTTGTCTGATCAACACCTCCAATATATCAACAACAACATCGTATGGATCACGCACAATATCAGTTTAGTTTTGATTGAAGATGTCAACCGTTTCCTAAAGGTAAAGTTAAAGTTCATGTGGCCTAATTTCCGCTTTTTGATTTAATTGTCATATTATGTGCTTTATAGGAAGATGACAATTTAAAGATAACTGGAGAAGAGCAAAAGTTTATGAAAACAAAAGGTCAACCAACAACGATAAATTTCAGCTTTATGAATGTAATCAACATTTCTTTTTCTTTTTTTCTCATGAAAGATGGATCAGAATCGGATAACAATGACAAACACAAAGTAAGCCTAATTCATACTGCCTCATCCATTTTGTTTTCGTTTAGTGGTCTAGTGGTCATATTTTAATGTTTATTCATGAGTTAAGTTTTTCAGGTTCATTTAACATTTTCCAGAGTATGAAAATTCAGAACGTTCACTGGAAGGTAAATGTAAATTCAATTAGTTCATCTTAAATTTAATGTATTTAACTATATGTAATGGTACTTTCTTTTAGTGTGTGATTAACACTTACATTTTATTTGATTTGATTTAACCTTGATAAGGAACCACTGAATTGTAGGCACGAAGGTAGAGGCAAAGTTATGTATTCTATGTTTTTCTTTTTTTCATATTTTATCAAATCTAATAGTTCTTTGTTCTAAATTACAGGAAAATGACGCAACTATAGAGATTATTGGTTTTTAAAGGCAACTCAGTTCTTACAACTTTCAACGCGGGCGAGAAATTAGTGAGGTAAAGTGCTTGGGCATTTCAATACATAGAAACATTATACTAATGACCTTATTATCTTATATTCGTCAGTTTGTCAAAACAATCATACGAGCAAGAACCATAATAAACATTAGAGTAATACCCAACCCAGTCCGGGTGTTGCAAAAGTATAACATTTAAATATAACTAAAATGCTCACACTAAAAAGGTTATTAAATTTTCAAAGTGCAGACAATCAAGAATCATAACCAATCAACAACTTGATGGATACAAAAGTTGACAATAGGGTAGAGCGTTTTCCAGTGCTAGATCAGCAAACAACACCCAGCAACACCACCACACCATGGCGCGGTTAGGGGGTGGGGCAGGAGGGTTGGGGTTGGCCACAACGTGGGTGCGAAGAAGGATTAATGGGGTTGGCTGTCCCTTTGTAGGATATATGCTTCATATTTATTTTTTTAGATTACAAGCAAAAAAGAAAGAATGTGAACCGAAAAAGAAAGAAGATAACAGATTGAAGATAATGGGTGATTGGCCTTTGTACTTTTTTGTATTTTGTCCTTTTTTGACATCTTGCTTACGTGTTCCTTCACCTTACCTCATTTTCACTTTAACTTTAGTTATTTTATTCATTAAGTATTCTTTTAATTCATGTACCTTTATTTCTTGAATTTTAATTTATATTATCCCTTTAACGATAATTATTAATCAAACTGATTTTATTTTTATTTTAAATAAATTAAAATATTGAGTAAGTTATCATATATTATTTCATTTAGTATCGATTATGTCTTTTTTATATATCAGTTTGTCACAAATGTTCCTGTCAATTTTATTTATTATTAAATAATGATAACCTAATTATCAACCAAGCCTTGGTTCCTCCGGTTAACACAACAGGGGTTAATAGATGTAAGATTTTAAGTTAGTATGTATGACAATTCAAGAACAGTTGTAGTTACTTATCGCAATCAAATAAAAAGTCATCATTATCTTAAACATAGACACATTTATTGATGTTCTTAATAGTTGGATAAGAAGTCATTGTGATATTAAAATATGCAGTGAGTTTGGATGGTGTTAATCATATATACCCGGACCGCGGACGAGTAAACTACTAGTTAAAATTATCCTTGGTAGTTTCGGGTTATACCCGTAAAATTAAAAAAAAAAAATTTCAAAAATGAAATCGAACCAATGGGTTGAAAGGGGCCCAACAAGGGCCATGTTTTATATATGGGTTATGTATAAAGTTGAAGAAAAAAGGGATAAAAAGTGTTTCTTGATCAACCAACCCAACCCATACTAAAATCACCCTTTTTGACCCGACCCTATTATTTCTTCCCTGTCATTTTGCTACTTATTATCATTCTAGAACCTTCTAATCTTGTGAACTAATTCAATTCGATTACATTTTGCCTGTAGAGAATGGCGAGGTTATAACTTTACTTGATGTAGCAAAATCTTTATATGACTCAACTGCGCGTATGGAAAGGGCAGCTGAAAGGGGAAAGGCAATAGCAGCCGTTGTTGAAGGTATTGAAACCCACTTGGAAACTTCTTTTTCTGGTCAGGTACATACTGGGTTCCACTTTCACACACTTTTCGACCTCCATCGCCACTAAACTCGTTATCCAAAATAAAACATCAGCAAACACCTTATCTAATGCACCTGGGTTCTCAATTAGTGCACTCACCCTCCAGTCAATACTATCATGTCTAGCCATAGCTCTTCACGCTCTAGCCGAAAGGCTTGTTTTAGGCGTGGTGTAACAACACACCAAAACACCTCAACCGAACCTTGAGCGGAACAACGGACATACACAACAAGACCCTGGAAACTGAAGGTCGGAAGCTAGAAGCTTATGTTACTGTACACATTGGGTCTCAAAGCTGCAAGTCAAAATGATGTGATTTTGCCCAAAAGTGAATAAAGTTGCATAGAGACACATAATCCTGACAATACCTAATGAGGAAAGGTCATCCGCACAAGCAACATCATCAGAGATAAGCCTTACAATATATGAAAGTTATGAGTTGGCGAGAAGCTTCCCTGGGCAGACCTTTCTACGTATAAAAGGGAGACTTTTTCCAGCAACAATGGTATGTTCTCACTACTCTCTCTTTTTCTCTCTATAACTACTCTCGATCTTTTATGTTTAACTCTTAGAGATCAGTCGATTGATTCTCACGCCAGAGTTCAAACGCGGGAGGCCACCTTTCGTGTTAAAGCTAACGGTATTCTTTGACTGCAGATCTCGACAAGGAAGCTATCATTTGGAGTGGATCCTGGACCTTTCCCCTGCCATACTCTTGTTGTTTTAACAGGTAGGGTGACTGATTGTCCATGACCCGCTTACTCAAAGAGGGCCAAAATTAAAAATAAAACTATATGTTCTTTAAATATATAGGGACCTATTTTTTATTCGTTTCCTACCCAAGATTTTTGAGAATTTTTAGGGGCAACCCTAACATGTATGGTAAAATTACCACAGCTTGTTTTACAAACAATGTAAATATATGCTCATTGTGTAGATTTTACAAATATATCTATTCCATCAAATTCTTTGAGTGGATTTTTTTATAATATAAAAAGTATAAAAAGTGGGTGTAAGAGCATTCACATTCAATCCCTCATATTTTCACCCTAAATTACACTAAAAAACACTACATTTTCTCTCTCATTTTCAATTAAATAATATTTTTTATACCTTTATCATTATCTTTTCTCTCTCCTTCACTCACAACCACTTTCAAAATATATTAAAAAATTATAGGGGGTGAACAGTCTCCCCCCAAATATACAGATGAACAGTAACATTTTCTCTCTTATCCACTCACAACCACTTTTTATACTCTTTATATTTTAAAAACACCACACACATAATTTGGTTATTTGGATGTGAATGCTCTAAGTGGATGAGAGGGAAAATGTTATTGTTCATCTGTATATTTCGGGGACACTGTTCAACCCCTATAATTTTTTAATATATTTTGAAAGTGGTTGTGAGTGGAGAAGAGAGAAAAGATAATGATAAAGGTATAAAAATATTATTTAATTGAGAAGGAGAGAGAAAATGTATTATTTTTTAGTGTAATTTAAAGTGAAAATATAGTGGAATGGATGTAAATGTTGTTAGTGGGTGCTTGGTGCAAGAGCATTCACATCCAATCCACTAAAAATATACATACATTCCACTAAAAAACAATTCCTATATCAATATATTTCCACTAAAAACAAATACTTTTTCTCTCTCCTTTTCAATATATATTACATTTTCTCTCTCCTCTACTCACAACCACTTTCAAAATATATTAAAAAATTATACAGGGTGAACAGTGTCCCCCAAATATACAGATGAACAGTAACATTTTCTCTCTCCTCCACTCACAACCACTTAAACCACTTTTTATAATTTAAAAACCCATCTCTCAAGATTTGGTGGATAGAATGTGAATGCTCTAAAACACAAAACAAATATAAATCATCATTACGAAACCGAATGTACATAGATAATACAGTCCTTACACTTTAGTAAACACACACCCTAAAAATTGGTTTTTATTGTCATCTCGCTTTGGACGACAAGTATCATTGCATTTTGATTTTTTTTTTTTAAATATACAAAAGTAACCTTATTGGGAAAGGCTTCAAAACCTTTACAATAATGTAGAAAAAACATGTATTAACGTTCGCTATATACACAAAAAGTACAAAGCAAGCAATATTAATGAAAGTTGCATATTCTCAAACAACACTTGTATGACGCAGCGAATGAAACAAGTGTAGAATGACTGTCGATCAAAACGTGAAAATGATAAGTGACGAATGAAGAAGGTCACGTCTACGAGTCGGGAACATGAGTTCCAACATAGCCGAATCCCATTATGAAGAATGCTATCGCTTGTACATATAGGTAAATGAAGTACCTGTCCTTCCCAAATGCAAAATCGTAGCAACCACACGTAAATAGGAAGAAACCCATACCAAGCTCTAGCATAAGAACCCTATTTAAAACCATACGATCTTTCATTAGTTTGTGCATGCTTGCTTAATAACACAATAAAATTTAATTTAAACCGAAATAAAAATGGGTAACGCCCATGTGCCCTTTAAAACATGTATTAGAGACGCTTTGTGGAGAAATGAGAATACCTTTCCCCTATTTTGAAGTGGGGTGTTTTAAGTTGTTTTGTTGCTCCTTTAACCTTGGAAGAATCTCCATGCTTTTCGGTGACAACCCATTCATTCACTCTTTGAGCCTCAAATAATCCGATAAATGTAGCCTTAGTCCGATGGAGGGACATAACATTTTCAAATAGAATCCAAAACACCAACAAATGGAAAGATCTCGGAGTTCCTACTGCATTCAGAATAGTGATGACGGTTGGGATATAAACCGCACCCCACCTTGGAATAATGATTTCAGGCACCATCACAGTTGCGGGAAGTACAACACAATAGAACACGAAGGTAACAATATGAGCTACGATCTTTCTTACAAAGAAGAAGTTGTACATCACGTATAGCTTCTTCGACAGTGTCACTCTCTAGATTAAAAAAAAAAAAAAACCTTCAGTAACACTTTCCGTTGGTCAAATAAACTATTAGAATTGTTAAATAAAAATTGGTCCTTTAAATCATACCTTATTTCTTATGATCTCGAAAACCATTTTCCTAAAAAGATTAGCGGGACCACAAGACCAACGATGTTGTTGGTAACGGTAGGCTTTCAGTGTGCTTGGCAGTTCATTTTTTACCTACACATGTAAACAAAGAAAGACGGGTTATCATGACAAATAGTTTATGTTAACATTCATATGTTTGTGGACGGATTTAGAGGTTTAAAGGGGTTCGTCGACTCTACAATAGCCTAATTTTTAGTTAACAGGAATACCCCTCAAACTGTTACAAATAAAGACTAATTATGAAAACGAATTTTATTGAAACTCCCACCTAAAAAAGTTTAGTGTGACTTAAGATACGCCGCCTACTTACTCTAGGAAATAATAGCACATTACCTTTAGTGAGCCAAGATACAAGAACTTCCATCCTTTAAGACTAGCTCGAACTGCTAAATCCATATCTTCAACTGTAGTGCGGTCCTTCCACCCTCCGGCCTCATTTATTGCCGCCATCCGCCATACTCCGGCAGTCCCTAAACATAGAAGAGAGGTCGTCAATTTCTTGTAAAAAAACAGTAGCAGCTCAATGCAAACATACCATTGAATCCAAAGAATGCGTAGGTAGAAGAGCCAACTTCTTGTTCCACTTTAAAATGGTAGTCAAGTGACATCTCTTGCATTCTTGTCAATAAACATTCATCTGAATTCACTGTATCACAAGATAAAATATACACTTTTCTATTTATTTGCATCACCAACCTTTATTCTGTTAAATAAAAATATGCATATCTGGATGCTACTAATATTTTTAGGCATCATTAACCTTTATTCTATCAAATAATAAAGAGGAGATCCTGAGTCAAAAGTTGTTTATGAAGTGTAGGAAACAAGGTTAGTAATTGATCTTTCAAGATTAATGCCTGAAAATTAGGCGGTGTCATTTTCATAAATATAAGATTCAAAGAATTTAATAAAACAAATAGAGAAAGAGTATTATGGACATTTCTCATTTAAACTCATTATCACGTTGATTTTCAAACGGCTATAACTTTTTCATACGTTAAATACTAAAAACCTACCCCCCCCCCCCCCCAAAGCTAAATGTTAAAAACTAAACCCCCTCAAAAAAATAAAAAATTTCGAGTAACCGTTATCCGTGCACATGTGCATATGTATCATTTCTTTGACAAATTCCGTAATACATTATAAATATTAGACAATTACACTTTCATTTACACTACCATAAGTAATACACTACTTTTTACATTACCAATATTAGAAATGACTCTCTCTCTCTCTCTCTCTATATATATATATATATATATATATATATAATGAGTTCATTTCAGAACTCCAAATAACTACAGAACTTTCAGTACTCATAATAAACAATCATTTTATATATTAGTTTTTGTGTTTAGCATCTTTTTATCATCTATTATATGTATTTCTTTGATTACATATATGTTAAAAATAGTTTACATATGTTTAATTGCCAAAATTATATATATGTGTCATAACTAATTACATATATGTAAAAAAATTAGTTTACATATGTGTAATTATAAAATTACATATAAAAAATGATAAAATTATTCTTAACATGTATGTAATCGTAAAAATACACATAATAGATGATAAAATTATCCTAAATATAAAAATATATAAATAAAAAGATTGTTTATTAGGAATTCTTATGGTTTTAAAATGATCATGACCCTATATATAGAGAGAGAGAGAGAAAGAGAGAGAGAGCTCTAGAGTGAAAAAAGTGTATGAATATTAACTTCTTAAAATAATAAAGGCAATTTAAAAAATTTAAAAAAAATAGTGACAGCCATATTCAATCAGGCATAGAAATTAAACAAATAACCACTCAAAAGACCTACAAATCCAATAAACATAGAATTAACAGTCCTAGTAATTTACCCATACACATCATATAAAACACACAAAAACAATAATATGTAAACACCACCGAAAAAAGCTCATTCAAAATTTTATTACAAAATTCTATGATTCTGCTAAAAGTTTTGAAATTTAATCCTACGTCTCCATAAACTTTTATCCTCAACTATGTCCTTAAAAATGTGCAAGTCTTTAGTCCATTTGGTTTTCATTTGACTTTATTTCCCCCATTAACTCACGTTTATTAACTTTTCTTAAAAAGTTGAATACGTGGATATTCTAAAATTTTTTGACGCTCCAGTAAAAAGTTTGTTGACAACGATGTTGCAGTCAAAATAGATTATCGCAGGCTATACGATTATTGTTGGCGTATCAATATCCTGACTAACTGATTCTAATTGAACAATAATATGTAGTGGTATCGCTATAATTTTTCGTTTTTATTGTTTTCGGTTGATGTAAACATGTGTCAATTTTCTTTTGAGCGTGTCACATCTTTATTAGTTTTTTCTTTTCTTTTTCGATTGCTATAACAAATGACTATGCCATAATGAACCGAATTGATATCGACTGAATTTCCGCCGCATAGCGTAGAGGAATCTTACTAACTATTTAAAAAAAGTTGACTAAATTGTAAAAATTAGAAAAAATTAAATTAAAATAGCTTGAATTTATTCAATCCTCTTGCTATTATTAATGCTTATTTACATTAAACCGAACTTTTCGCTTATTAGGGTATTTTTATTATTTATTTTTATGCGGTAATTCAAACTTTCTAATTTATATTTATATACACTACAAACCACATAGAGGGGAATAGTGCCAGGCAACTGCCTAGCACTTACCCATTGGTCCAGTAAAATTACGAATTTGCTCTGTTTAGATTTACAGTTTTGACATTGGTTTTGATGTTTTTCCTTCCAGCCAAATTACGATTTTGTACTTAGTTCTTATTTACAGTTTTGCCATCGTTTTTGCTTTTTTTTTCTCCTGGCAAATTACGATTTTTCCCCAGTGTAAAAATATAGTTGTGCTTTCGTTTTTTTTTTTTTTTGCAAAACTATGGTAATGTTTTGTTTTAATTGGTTGACTTAGGGGGTGTTTGGGATTGCGTTTTCAACCTAATTATTTGATTATTGTGTTTTGAAATCGCAAAAGATCTATTTTGAGTGTTTGGTAAAAAATTAATAAAAAGTGATTTTTTACGTTTTGTAGAGTTCAAAACGTGATAATCCATAAGTAGGTCACCCCTTGCTGCAGGAAAACGTCATAATCCAAAAACTGATTTTTTACGTTTTCACTTATGTATTTTTTTAAAATATATATACTTGCCAAACACTCAAATAGTTGATTATCTGATTATTGTGATATCAAACAACATAATCAAATCCAAACAATGTTGATTATCTGATTATTGTGATATCAAACAACATAATCAAATCCAAACACTATCTTTCTGCAGCACGTTTTGTTACAGCTAATTATCTGATTCTGATTATTGAAAACGCATAATCTATTTTCAAAACTCAACCCCAAACACCCCCTTAGTGTATTTTTCATTCATGGCAGACAGCCGCCTGACACACGCTCATTTGTCCTGAGAAATTACAATATTGCCCCCAATTTAAAATTATAGTATTTCCATCGTTTTAGTTTTTTTAGCAAAAGTTTGGTAATTTTTTGTTTTAATTGGTTGACTCGATATAATTTTTTTAAGATCGTTTTATGAGTACTATGTATAAGTAACCGAAACACAGACGTAAATGTGATAAGAGAGAAATATTCGACTTACTACCCCGCAACACGAGCAGAACAAACACTAGTTCTATTACAAAAGTACACTTGTTTTGTTCACCACGTAGGTTAAACTCTAACTGGTTAAAAAAACAAATTCTAATATCCAACACCTTAATACCCTACACCACAGACCCTTTAGTGTTTACGAGGTTACTATGTAGTCGCAGATATAAAATTTCCAGATTTTAAAATTAAAATAACAAAAAAGTATTTGTTTTTATTCATTCATTCATTTTCAATACATACAAACATAAGTTTGTTTTGTCGGCGGCAATAGGTTGGCCAAAAGTGGCGGCCAAGTTTCCTTCTTCCTTTTTTTTTTTTCATAAAATAGTTTTTTATAGGTCCTGTCAAATTACGATTTTATCCCCTGTTTAAAATAACGATCTTGCCCCCTGCCAAATTACGATTTTATCCCCTGTTTAAAATTACGATCTTGCCCCCAGTTAGAAATTAAATTTATGCCTTGCCCCCAGCTTAAATTTACGATTTTGCTTTGGTTAAAAAAATTATATTTTTACCCACCGCTACAATCCTGCCAAATTACAATTTGGCTCCCAGTTTAAAATTACAATTTCGCCACCAGTTCAAAATAAAATTTTTGTTTTGCCCCCAGCTAAAAATTACGATTTTGTCCTCAGTAAAATTATTACGATTTTGCCCCCAATTCAAAATAAAAAAACGTTTTTGCCCTAAGTTCAAAATATTATTTTACCTCCATTTTAAAATTACGATTTTACCCACGCTAAAAATTGCAATGTTACCATAGTTTTTTTGGGCAAAACTATAGTAGCGTTTTATTTTACTTTGTTTACTCAATTTTGTTTTTATTTGTGTCAAACAACTGCCTAACGCTCGCTAATTGGTCTTGACAAATTATTGTTTTGCCCCCAACTCTAAATTACCCGCTTGCCATCGTTTTAGTTATTTTTGTGTCATAACTATGATAATGTTTTTCTTTATTTGGTTAACTCGATGCATCTTTTTTTTATATCGTGTTATAAGTAGCATGTATAACTAACCCAAATAAATGTGTCACGCCCCGCAACGCGGACGACACATAACTCTAGTTTTCAACATATACAAACCACATGGCAGGGAATAACATCACCCTGCCATTGGTTCAAATGAGCGGCCGCCCCTCCCTATTGAACCGACCAGTTTATTATTTTATGCACACTTTAAAGTTACGTTTTTGCCCTGGAATAGTGTTTCTCTACCATTGTTTCAAATGGGCGGCGAGCAATACCCATTGGACCAACCAATTTATTATTTTATATACACTTTAAAATTACGTTTTTGCTCCAATTAAAAAATACGGTTTGCCTCAACTTCAAAATACATTTACCCTTTTGCCCCGAGCTAAAATATACGATTTCGCCCTCGGTAAAAAAAATACGCTTTTACTCTCAGCCAAAATTACGTTTTCGCCCCAGTTCAAAATAAAATTTTGTTTTCCTCCCCGCTCAAAATTACGATTTTACACCAGTTTATTATTTTATACCTACTTTAAAATTACAGTTTTGCCCACAGTTTAAAATTACGTATTTGTCCCCAGTTCAAAATAAATTTATGTTTTTGCCCCCAGCTAAAATTTACGAATTTCCACTCGGTTCAAAATTACGATATCACCCTCAATTCAAAATTACCTTTTTGCCCCTAGTGCAAAATAAAATATGGTTTTCCCCTAGCTAAAAATTAGGATTTTACTCTCAAGGAAAAAAAATTGATTTTTCCCCCAAGTAAAAATAAAAACATAACTTTGCCCCCAGCTAAAAATCGTGTCAAATAACTGCCTAACACTTTTTTTACTTTTTCTTTCTAGCAAAACTATAGTTCTTTTTTTTTTAATTGGTTGACAATTATTCAGTCATCGCCCTGTAACGCGGACAAGCATCACCTGGTCATTAATAATTACATATTGAATAGTCCTTAACTTGTGTCGGTGTATAGTGGAAGTGTTAGGGTAAGTGGTCCAAATTGCACCCACCGGCACATGATAACAATCAATGTTTGAAAGGAAAAGACAACTCTACCCTACCATAAGTAGAAGAAATTACCAGCAATGCAGAGTTTAGAGACAAATCACACCGGGCAATTTCGTCAATGATGTGCACCAACACCAAACAAAAAGCTTTTATTCTCAACCACATTTCCTTCATTTCATTTTTGGTCTGAAATTTGTTATTTTTTAATATGTTTACATTAAATATTTAATAAATATGTTGACTCATTTTCACATATACTAAATTTTCATGTCTAACATATTCTTATTTTTATTTATATTATGTTTCATTCTAGTAGGATGGCTAAAGAGTTAAATTTCGACTCAAACTTTACGTTTAGGCTTAAGTTTGTTTGAGTGAAACATATAACAAGAAACTCAGAAGATGTAAATTACCGAGCGAGCTCAAGAAGGACTAAACTCAAGCTTAGCTTTTCGATACTTGAATATATAAAGTAGAATTTTTAAAGAATATTGTTGTCGGTGTTTATTTAAAGAATTTTAATTTGTAATAGTAATAATATACTTTGTTATAATTAATATATGTATTTGGAAATTAACTTCATTATCAAATATAATTTTACATATGCTTTTATTCATAACCACATTTCTTTCATTTCAGTTTTCGTCTTTATTGCAGTATTGAATATTAAGATTTCCTTTATAGGAAGATCTTTGAATATTATAAACTTGATCTCTGAATATTAACTTATAAACTTGATTTTATGTTTGACTCGATATCATGATTTGTATTATATAATTATTAATAACTTATGAACAATTTTGTATTTATATTAATTTGAATTCCCTCATGATTATATAGAGTTAAGTATCGAAAAAACAATAAACAAATTTTGGCTGATAGTAGTTCTAAAGTAACTTTGTGGTTTTCTGTTTATCGCCACACATAACTGGAATGATCAAATGATATATAAACTTTTTGAAAGAATTCATGATCATACTCTGTTATACTTCATTTATATATTTTAAATTAATTTGATTATCAAATATAACTTTTCATATACCTGCAACATGTTTGTTTGTTCATGCTTTCAAATCAATATCTTAAGTTTTTTTTTTTTTTTCTTAGTTAATTTTGAAGTCTGATTCTGACGACTCATCAAGCTGACGAGTCAAAGTCAAGCTTATTTTAAAGTTTTAAACTTTGCCCTACTCTCTTGTGGCAAAGTGGCTTATATGGTGGCGGAATTGACAACACTAACTAACTGTGGGGACTATTTTGCAATATTAAATTATATTACACGTGCCCCAAAAGGCTATAACCAAAACGTTCTCTTTTAACTTATACATATAGATGTTGTCACCGACAGAATTTTTAAATGACTTAATATTATATAACATTTTAAAGTTCATCATAAAATTTGATGTGATATATACACACATATTAGCAGGAGAAAATCTGTTAATTTTGGGTGTTAATATTCACTTAATTTTTATATAATAAATTTAAAGAGATATAGTGAAAGAATGTGAAAATAAGATTTTAAGATGTGAAAATAAGATAAGTCTTAATTTTTAACTGACCTTTTTTTAATTAAGAGATAAATATGAAAAGATAAATTAAAAGAAACGAAAAAGAAACATTAGACTCACAGGATTATTACGTAACCACTTATTTATTTATTAACTTTTTGATTGAAAACTAAACTACTATTAAATATTAAACTCACGAAATTTTGACGTAACATATACAATCTGAGTAAATGAGCACTTTACAATAATTGGCAAGGGCGAAGCTTAAGTAGAGCGGGAGGGAGCGGTTGACCCTTCGAATTTTCGTTCATAGGTGGAGAGTAGGTAGTTTTCGTATAGAAATTTTTTGGTATATACGTTTTCGACCCCCGGTCGGAAATCTCAAACTTCGCCACTGGTAATTAGTGTAAATTAGAGGATTTTTAGAAAAAAAGTTATTTATTAGAATATTAGTTATAGAATTATGTTTAGCGGACTTTATGTATATATATAGGGTTTAAAACCACATTTGAGAAAGGAAAAAAATGGGTGAAACCATATTAAATCGAACTTTCTATATAAACACTTGATGACAATATCAACTCCTTTCAAAATAATAATAGTAGGAATCTTTTGATATGACACTCTTTAACTTATAAATAATTTGGTATATATTGATTTAGTTTATCATTATGCTTAATTTATTGCCTTTTTTCCTCAAATAAATCAGCCATGTGTATTTCTTTAAATTATTTTCACTATTTTGATATACTTTATAAAACACACATCTATATATTCTTTTTGGAGTTAAAATATAATTCTTTGTAGAATCATAAACCACGTATTGAATTGATGAAAAAAATATAAATAATCATTAATGTGAGTTTTAGAAGAATAATTACCGAATTTCCAACGAGCTTGAACGAGACCAAGTTCAGAGTTATGATGAAGAAACGGTATAGTTTGCCAGAGAAAGTCAGGTTCGGGTTGAAAATCCGCATCGAAAATGGCGACATACTCACATTCATTAGCATAGCGATGCTTTAGACCTTCTTTGAGTGCTCCGGCTTTATATCCCTTTCGATTGTCCCTAACCTGGTAGTGTATGTTTATACCTTTACTTGCCCATTTTTGACACTCAATTTCCACCATCTCCTGTTCAATCCACACCCAAAATCTATAAAATCATAATCTTATTTACAATTAAAAACAAAAGCAAAAACAGAAAAAGTTAGTTAATATGATCTTTAACATTTTTTTATATAGTGTTATATCTTTTAATGTTAGGACATATTATAAAAAATTCACATTCTACTGGGTTAGTCTTCTTTCATATTTTTATACAGTGTTATATTCTTTAACGTTATGACATATTAAAAAAATTCACATTATACAGGTTTAGTCTTCTTTCACATTTTTATACACTGTTACATCCTTTAACGTTAATTTTACTTATTAAAAGTATCATTCTTTTACAAACATATTAAACATTATACAATCAACTATCTCTTATTAATATTATATGTTTAATTGTTTCAGCATTGAGTCGATTTGTAAATTTAGAGGATCTACAATTTCACATTAAATCTCTTATCTTTATCTTTATATTTACAATTTAAGTAAGAATACATTTATTCAAAATGTTTTTAAAGAGTATAATCATTCAGTTTGGAATAACTAGCTAGCCCCCTATATATAATAGTAATAATGTATGTAAATTGGAGGTGGGTGTTGCATGTTTTGGGAGGGGAGGATTATGGTTACAATAAATAAATAAACCTTGATGAATGGATCTGTTGAATCATCAAGAACTTGAATGACGATACGATCAGAAGGCCAAGAAAGACCACATGCTGCTCCAATGGAAAGCTGGTAAACCTGTAAAAAAGAAAAAAAAAAACGAAGAAGATACGATAGGATACCATTCGATACGATTGAAAGAAAAGGAGGAATTAATAATAATAAGCAGATCGACAGACCTCTTTTTCGTTGAACATGGGAATCTGAACAAGAACAAGAGGGTAAGCAGAGTTACCCAACTCAACATCGTCTTTGAAGGACTCCCATTTGTAACGGTGCCTCTTTCCAAACAACTTGATGAAGATGATGACCAAGGCCATGTAAACCCTCTCTACGAACAGCATTATCGACATCCCCAGACATACGTACATCATCATTCTCAAAAATGGCACCACTAATGGCGCCTTCATTTGCCTCCAAATCACCATAACTACTTGCCCACCGCCAAACATTGATTCCATCTTTTTAATTTGCAGCAGCAGCAGGAGGAGGAGGAGATGTTCTTGTGCAGACTTAATTTACACCAAACCCATTCAGTTTAATTAAAATCAAACAAAACTTGCACTTTAGTAATTAATCTCACAAGAAAACACACACATATATAATATATTATGAGGGAGATCAAGAAGGGGTGAGCGAGCATTAGAGGGGATGGATGGATGTCTTTATAAAGCTGCTGCTGCTGCTGCAAATTTGGGTATTACTGTTTTCTTTAAATTTCTATTTTCATATATTTTGCATTTTCTTTTCTTTTCTTTAACTTTATATCTATAAAAATTAATTTATTTTATTTTTGTAATATATTTTATTTAACTGATCAAACATTTCTAAATTTTTATTTATTATTTTTATAATATAATTTTATTTAACTGATCAAACATTTCTAAATTATTATTTATTATTAGTATAGTCTTTAAATAACTTTCAGAATTATAATAACTTTGTGGGTGAGAGCTTTCGACTTGTAAAGAGTGTTAAACGACTTAATAAAAACACATCCTGTTACACTTACGTGAGTTTGTCTTTAAAATTATAAT
Source organism: Helianthus annuus (assembly GCF_002127325.2). NCBI lineage: Eukaryota > Viridiplantae > Streptophyta > Magnoliopsida > Asterales > Asteraceae > Helianthus > Helianthus annuus. The sequence goes on along the minus strand of NC_035446.2, from coordinate 49,411,630 downwards.
ATTTCATGTGTTTGTTATTTTCTCTATCATCATTAGTGTTCTCTGTCTGCATTTGTTGTTTTACAATTGTTAAAACTCTTAGGTATCTGCCAGACGAAAAAAGAAAGAAATTTCACAAGTTTCAAGAAACGACGAGAAAAGATATTGAACGGTGTTTTGGTGTTCTCTAACAAAGGTGACATATTATTGAAAACCCAACACGCGCTTTTACATCCAAAACGTTGCGATACTGTATGTATGCTTGTATTTTGTTGCATAACATAATTATCGAAGACGAAGGTCATGCAATTTGTGAGTATGACGAAAATGCGATGGAGGAGAATAATGTTCTGGTTAGCGAAGAACAACAAGATTTAAACAGGTTCTCGTTACATAACGATTTCACACATGCCAATCTTCAATCAGACTTGATCGAACACATTTGGAATGTCAGAGAAAACGAGTAGTTTTTTTTAATGTAGTATTGTGTATTTTTTTTTAATTGTAGGTTTTTTTAATGTAACTTTAGGTTTCATTTAATAAATGTAACATTTTTTATTTTTATTTACTTTAAATGTATTATTTTACTAAATAAAAAAAAAATAATAATAATAAAAGGAGGATGACTATCCTCCACACCCTTGGGTAGTCCTCAAAGAGATAGTCCTCTATCCATGCTGACGTGACGCCTAAGTGATAGATAGTCTCCAAAAGGACTACCCAAACAGTGGCGGATCCAGCCAGTTTTTTCACTGGGTTCCTTTTTCCAAATCATACAAGGTTTACATTACAAAAAAAAACGTTTTTTTTTTTTTCCAAATCATACAAGGTTTACACTACAAAAAAGCGTTTTTTTCCAAATCGACTAGGTTCCTAGGAATCCGGTAAACCCCTCTAAATCTTGCCCCTGTACCCAAACTACACCCCCATGATCTTAGAGCGTAGGCAGGTCTTTGGAAACCCACAGAACACAAAACTGTTGCAACTACTACAAGTGTGCGGCTCATATACAAACAAATAATACAAGCACATTAAAACCGAGTCAATATATTATTATTTATTATTTAAGTTTTAATAATAATATTAAAATTAAAAAAACAGCTATTAAACATTTATTTTGCTTACCCAAAAAAATACATTAACTCTTCAAACCTGAATTTCAATTTGTGTTTGTTGTTGAAAAGTATTATCATCATAAATTTACTATTCAAGTAATTATGAGGATTTAATTCGCTAAAGATCTTTGTATACGTGGAAAACGATTTCTGATTTTTTAGCATTAACTACGATATATATATACTTGGTGCATTGTTTCTTCAATAAATAGAAGTTATACTAGCTATATGTTATTATTTTTATGCTATGATGTGAAGAGGGACAACATGAAATAATTTGCCCTACATAAAAGACACGGAGGATTAATGTGCAACTTTCACAAACTCATGCACATTTACGTTATCATTTTTTATTGAAGTTGAAACTGAAACATTCCTTGTTTAGGATACACATTCAGTTTTTGAGGGTAATACAGAGGACATATCAGGAGACACAAAGATCATATAATGCTGTCAATACATGTTCAATAACTTGGAGAGATGCAACAGATTATACATGATTCATACTACCTTAGGATGCTTGGGTCCCTTTTGCTTGGTGCTTGTGTTTTCTTTGGGTATTATTTCCTTGATGAAAGTTGATATGTGGAAAACACAATTGTTTCTTGTTTTTTACAGAGATCAAAGTATAGATAACCAAGTTCAGATATTCGATTCATTAGAATTACACTTGTTTGTTGGTTTTTTTTACAGAGATCAAAGTATAAATAACCAAGTTCGGATATTTGATTGATTTGAATAAACATATGTTTATGTTCGTAATTTTAGTGTTATTGACATAATTTTAGTGGTATTGGATTAGTTTGCCGACTAAGTTAATCATATTAAATATTAAACGAGTTCGAAGATGCGGGAGTACATGCTCTTCTTAACATAAGAAGGTTTAGCGTTTTATCGGTTTTATTTTTCAATTAAATTATAAATACATGTTTGTTTGGATCAATTTTAGTTAATTGGGCTCACTAAGACTGTAACCATTGTTAACCTTCTCCCAACCTAGGATGTCCAAATAACTTAAAAAGAAAAAAGGAAAATTCACTTTTTCTCTACGATCCGGTTAACCAAGCAACCCAAGGTTACAAGAGGTTGTCCATGTTCTTTTTGACACTTGTCAAAAATTAGATTGGTTCATTTTTTTTATTTCTTAACTACTAGTTTCACCAATACTTTTGATTACTCAAATAATTTGTAATACTTAAAACATAATTAAAAGCTAAATACATTGTGTTTCTTAAAAAAATGTGCACATTACGATATAAATTTTATTAAAAGACAGTTTGTTCGAAAAAAGATATATTTTCTAGTACATATTTTATATTAGTTGTTAAACTTTTTAATTTTTATATTAAAAATAGAGTAAATTACTATTTCTAGTACATATTTTATATTAATTGTTAAAACTTTTTAATCTTTGTATACGTGGAAAACGATTTTTGAATTTTTAGCATTAACTACGATATATCTATCTATATTTTTCTGAATTTTTAGCATTAACTACGATATATCTATCTATATCTATAATACTATATAAAGCATTTCCCATGGACACATCGTAATTTCCATACAATATTTTAAGACGCCAGCCCAACAGCCACGCCATCTTTCCCTAATTTTTCATCTGGTCTCCCAAATGTGCCCCCAATTCAATGTCGCCACATGATTCGTTCGAAGAAAACCCGTATAGATTGAAGTAGGTAGTGAACGGTTGTAGCAATTATTAATGAAATCAAGGTTTGATGATTGAAATCAATTAGGTTTTATGAATGAAACTGAAGATTTAATAGCAAATTGAAGATTTAATGGCAAAATAAAGACATCGGTTGAATCTGCCCAGACGTTTCCATAGCCACAATCATTTAAGATGGAACCCATGATTGAATTCAGTGGTCATTTGCGACCTCAGTTGCCTATAATCAGGTTTGAATTTCCTTCTTACGATTATCTTGTTATTCTTTTTGCACCTGTGGAAGAACTTATACAAGCTATCATAATCCAGTAATTCAGCTTCCCTACTAATCCAGGTCTAAAAAGGTTATTGAACTTGGGTCAGGATACGGTTTAGTACTAATCCAGGTCTAAAAAGGTTATTGAACTTGGGTCAGGATACGGTTTAGCAGGATTGCCTATTGAAGTAGTCACAGAAGCATCAAAAGTGATTGGTAATCTCTACAACTTGTTAGTGCTGATTACAATATTACCTTCCATTTCCTTCCTTTGATTGATAGCGAAGTCAGTTTGTAAAATGTTTAGGAATTTAGGCATTTATGTTTGTCTATTAACATGGATTTGATTTGATTCGGTTTTTTTATATTTGTGTTGTGCAGTACCATGCGAAGAAGAAAAAGTGCTAAATGTGCAACCAACCGACGCTTGGGATATTCAACACTGCACATGAAATACGAAAGCGGATGGCTGCTGAAGGAAAATACACTACTAGAAAATAAGCCTAATGCAACTTTTTAGAAGCAACCTTTTTCAAATTAGTTGCATTTGACTCTAATGCAACTCCATTAAACATAAAAGGTTGCATTAGATCTTCTAATGCAACCTTCTTCATAAAAGGTTGCAAATTAATATTGAATTTGCAACCTTTTTACTTAAAGGTTGCGAATTTTACTAAAAATTGCAACCTTTCAAGAAAAAGGTTACAAATTTTATTAAAATTTGCAACTCACGTTTTAGAAGGTTGCATTATCAAAAGTTAAAATGGAACTCCTTTTATTAAATGTTGCAATGTTAGAAGTTAAATGCAACTAATATTTTAACAAAGGTGTAAGTTAACCAGTTACCTGATTATTCCTCAAACATATCACACTAATGTAGGTTAACCAGTCCTGATTATTCTTTTTTTAAAACTAGTTACCAAAAAGTAGTCTAGATCAGTTAATCACAATAACCAATCATCCAAAACAAATGGATCAAATTTCTTAATAGAATTAACTTCTTGAATATGTATCATATTTTGTTGAATATCACATGTATAAGCTAGATGGGAGAAAAAACACTCGCGCATTTGATGACTAAAACCTAAGAATACATCTTTCTTTGCACTTGAACTATAAGAAGAAGCAAACAAATCCCTGTCAAAATCAGCAAAATAAAAACGAATCATAAGCGGATGCAATAAGCAGCAAAAAATAAAATTTGTTATTCCTTGAACAAGTTTTAGATTGATCAAGATACATACCATACCACTAAATTAAGATAAAAAAGGACAAAAAGGGAAACGAAGAATCGAGTAGCTTGTAAAATTAGCATCATTGATAGATATCGAACAATATTAACCATAATTTTACTCTCGTACTGATCAATATCGACTATAGTTGACTTAGGTTGGCCCAAGTCGCCTGCTATTAACTGGTATTGACACCATTTGACCATCACTAACCCGCTTTAACTAACTAAGTCGACTCTTAATTATTATAGTGTCATTAGTTGACCAATATTGACCTTACTTCAATTCATTTGGTCACAATTAGCCCTAAATGACTTGATTTATCCTACTTGATCCATTGTGACTATAAACAACTAAAATGATAGCCATTGACCAGTATTGACCATAGTAGATCCTAATTGACCATCTTAAACTATGATTAACCATCGATAATAATGCTTGGTTAATATTGGTGTATTAAGAAGCATTATTGTTATACATGACGAGGCATAATGGGTCATACATATTTATGTATGACCACCATTAGTTTACGTCGGCTATAGTTGACTAATGTTAACCATGGCTAGTTTAACTAGACATATTGGGCAATACATGTGTCAATGTCTCACGTGTGTGTATATATGTATGTGGGTATGTATGTATGTATATGTATACATGTGTATTATGTATGGCCTTAATAAACCAACACTAGCTTCAAATAATCATCATGACTAATATTAAACATAATTGACGCTACTAGACCCGATTTTTTTTTTTTTTTTTTTTTTTTGTAAATTGCCCTAATTGCTCATCATTGGTCAATAAGGACACTAGTTGCCTCTAGATGGCCTATATTATTAATAATCGGCAAGTGGTGAAGGTTCAAGTCATGTGGTAGACAAAAATGTAGATTAGGAGTAGGTGGAAGGTGTGAGAGTTAGGCGTAAAGATTCACGCCCCCTAATGTCGCATTGTTTCATATGGTTCTTGTGTATAGTTCAACATAACCACCGTATCTATAATCTATAATACTATAAAAAGGAGAAGTGATGTACAAGATGGTAATTTTGCCACGCGTATCAATTTTAAAGCAACATGTACAACAAAGATAAAGCAGGCAAATTGAGACGATCTCCATATTTTTAAGACGCCTGAGGGGCAACACAGAGATTTCAACCCTACATTTATGTATCTGATCTTCACATTTAATTAAGTTATTGATGAATTTCACCACCGTTCATCCTTCTATCTACCTCTTAAACCCCTAAACAAGCAGTTGATCGGTCCATCATTTTTTATATGAACCTGCAATCGCTCTTTAGGTGAAGATTTATCATCCAAACGCACAAAAGATCTTCATCATCATCTTCTACTTCCAAATTCCGAAATCTTCCATCTAGGGTTCCGATTGAGACTTCCAGAGGTATGTTTTTGGATTTGTTTATGTTCGGTAATGATGATAATCGAATGAGACTAATCTATACCTGTGTTTTGAAGCTGTAATCGGTGTTTAAAGGGACGGATTGAAGCTGAAGGTGTTGTCATCAAGAAGCCGACCACGGTGCTGTAATCCATGCGTCCTCTGAGTTTCCCCACCTGTCAACACATCCCACCTTTTAAGAAGCCGGCCATGGAAATCAGCGGCAAACGTTTGCACCCGCATCTCCATCTTATTAGGTTTGAAGCTTATTCCTCTTTCTCCCTTTAATTTGGGTTTAATTTTAACTTCTTTTTATTTTGATCTCATTGTCAAGTAGAGCATACAAAAGCTATCGGTTTATGCTTTGTATGTTGAGACATCGTGTTTTTGTATAACCTAGAATCATTAATGCCGATTTATGCTTTTATAAAAGTTAAAGCTTTATAAAGTTGATAATACTATGTGTGTGATATTGGAATTTAGTGATTTGATGCTGCAGATAGTTCATATTTTGTTTAACAAGTTTGTTGCTTGCGAATTATTTTACTTTATATAATCAGTTATTGGTATTATAATAAACAGATAGTTACAGTTGTTACCATGGGGTTCGTCAAAGATGTTAAAACTCATATTGACGTTCAAGGTTTATCATAAAAATCGACTCATTAAGGTTTGAATGCTTTTACAAACAAAATTTTCAACAACAAATATTAAAAAGTATCTTACAATGCATTCAAACAATGGCTGTAAAATACTTTTTACAAACTTTTTACGGATCGTACGTATGACGTTAATTCTGGTAGTTATATACCAAATTCATCGGTTTGTTTTGGTGGAAATGGGTTAAACGGGTCGTCTGTTTTTCATTCAAATCATGGGCCCGAATATACGGGAAATTTATCTTTTCAATGGCGTAATTCGACGGATCGTAATGTTGTTCATAAACCGAATGCGAGGTTCGGTAGACGTCCTAAGAATAGAAAGGTTGAAGAAGTTAACGGGCCTCAGAACCCGAATGGTGGATTGTTGTTTAAAACCGACCCTAATTTGGTGGTACCGAATGGGAATGTGATCAACAACACGTCAACGCGATGGTACCCGCCAACCCTGGTTTTGGACGTTAGAAAGTTGTTAATCGATAAAGCCTGATTGGTGATTCGGTGTAAGTTAGAAGAAATGAAACTAGCTTCAAAGAATGGGAAAACGGTAAATAAAACGAGCACCCGGATTTCCCGATGTCGTGTCTTATCGTGTATGGGTATACACGATATGCCAGCCCTACTTCCGCGTCTTCCATTCTGATATCGTTGACCAAGTCAACATTTTTTCGCATCTTTTGGGCCGGAAAAAGGCAGGCAGAAGCGGGTGTGTTAAAGTATACCCGAAAAGTGGCGACGTTTGGGCCATTTATCGAAACTGCTCCGTTAACTGGAACCAAAAGACGCCAAAGGAAGTGATACATCAATAACTTGGTGTCTGTGTAACACCATTGGTGAAACTAGATGGTTACAAAACTATTCACCATGAAACAAGAAATATTGTAACTTGTAAGTTCGTATTTGATATTTGCGTTAGCTTATTTTCGTCTCTTATTAGCTTCATCATCTTATCAAAAATTTTGTGACATGTAAGAGCATTTAATCGTTAAATGACCATTGATTATACTAAGGTTGACTAAGTTTCACTTTCCAAGGCTTTTAGAATTTAGTAAAGTTTATGGCAAGAAATTATTGTTATTTTCTTTTTCATTGTTAACTTTATTTTTACCAGGTTTATGCAGTGGATGCCAGTGAGATAGCGTTGCAGGTATGTTTTGCAACTTCCATCAGTTTAGGAAAATGTTGTTCATGATATTTTCATCATATTTAATTTATTAATAAAAGAAGGGTAATCTTAAATTTAATGTTGTTTCATACAGGCTAATGAAGTTGTCAAGGCAAACAAACTTTCTGACAGAATTATTGTTTTACACGGACGTGTTGAGGTACTTTTCATAAACGCCATAAGTCGGTTTATATACTTAGATTATGATATTATTCTTCATGTTTTTAGTATCGAACTATCGATATCATGACATCGTATTGTCCCTTCATGCAGTGGGACTGGAATCGGGAGCCGGCTTCGAGCGAGGAGGTTTCGGAGCTGATGGGGTGCATCGGTTTGCTTTTTGGTTCGACTTTTGGATCTGGCGCTGATCTCTGGCACTGGGGGGGGGGCAGACTCGTCAAAGTGCTTTTCGGTCAAATCTGCGCGCAATCTTATAAGTGGGTCGGTCAAATCTGCGCGCAAGCTTATAATTTGCGCGCAAGCTTTTATTAAGAGACAGTGATTAAGGGTAGAGGAACTGAAAGTGTGGCTTGTGTGAATCTGTGTCTTAAAGACATATAATTAATTTTTTGTACAAATGTGCAGGTGGCATATGGCGGAGTTGCAATCCATCACACATCATGCGAGGCGGAAGCGAAAATTGACAAACTCGCAAGACATACCCTTCTACAAAATTGTTGGGCGGAATGGCTTTGAAAAACTTGATGTCCAAATTCTCGTATGTCATTCGATTTTAAAATATAGTAATTACTTACTGGTGAGCGCCCAAATTTTTACCCAATCGCCCAATGTTCTTGTAGTATTACTTGCCCTTTTGTATTGTACACATAGAGGTCGAAATTGCAATTCTATTTATGATTGGGTTGATTATGGTTGTCTTTTATCTCTTAACTGGTTAAATCTTTTATCTATATATACAACTTATATAAAATTTATGTTCCCACCCCGTCTTGTCGACTCCGCCGCAACGCGAGGGTTTCCCACTAGTACTATAAAAAGGAGAAGTGATGTACAAAAATGTAATTTTGCCATATGTACAAGTTTTGAATCAGTATGTACACACCCATCATAAATGGAGAATTTGATTCCCCATTATAAATGTATTACCATCATAAATGTATTGTCAACCCCTTCATAGTCTTCGACTGACTGATGCTCTCCTTCACCGCCTCACAATCAAGTCATGCATTGAATATCTCGTCTCTTCCTTCCCCTAACGGATCAAAACCCTAACAATTCATAAACTTCGTCTCATCGGCTCCTATTATTTCAGTTCTTTCCCCCAACAGAGAATGGGTTGAAGGTGATTGTAATTGTGACAGTGGAGGTGGTGGGTTGAAGGTGATTGATTGGAAATTCCCGGCTTCAAGCTTCAACTTTCAACGTTTAACAAGTTTCACCTGCCGTGCTGTGTGTGAAACCACCGTGATTGATTGATTGGAATATTCTACGATTCGACAGACGCCAAATCTTCTTGACGGTAAACTGCATTCTCAATTGATCGATTGTTTGTTCGTTTGTGTACTCATCAGTGCCAAACGCCCAAACTTAGTGCTTGATTGATGTAGCTTCTTCAGCTAGGAAGAACCCATCGGCACTTTCACGTCCGGTAAGTGTTTGATGAAATGTCTCAGTCAGTAAGTGTTTTAAAGGGCTCTTGTATCTGTCTTTTTAGTCACTTGTAAGAAGCATGTGTAAAAAAATTGTGAGAGAATGATTCAAGATGATCTCATTCATTGATAATGATATCCTTATATAATTACAGTATGATCTCCTAAATATGGACATAATGAATACAAATCAATTTACAAATCATTGCCAAATAATCAAAACACTAATAATGTCACAATATATGCTATTACACCCCCGCAGTCGAAGCGGGAGGTGGCCGAATGCTGAGACTAGACCGAAAATCATCAAAGAGAACTCTTGGAAGACCCTTTGTGAAGATGTCGGTGATCTGATAGCGAGTGGGGACGTGAAGAACTCGAACATGACCACACTGAACCTGCTCGCGAACAAAGAGAATGTCGAGCTCAATATGCTTCGTCCGTTGATGCTGGACAGGATTTCCAGAAAGATAAAGGGCACTCACATTATCACAGTAAACAAGAGTGGCCTGAGAAAGAGGACGATGTAATTCAAGAAGTAGATTACGGAGCCAACAAATTTCTGCGACTACATTGGCAACGCCTCTGTATTCCGCTTCTGCACTGGAGCGTGACATAGTGGACTGTCGTTTGGAGGACCAAGAGATTAAATTGTCACCCAAGTACACACAATATCCAGACGTAGAACGACGAGTGTCAGGGCATCCGGCCTAATCGGCATCTGTATAAGCAATTAATGAAAGTTTCAAGGTAGGGCCGAGATGTAAGCCGTAGTCCGTGGTTCCCTGAAGATATCGAATAATGCGCTTGAGAGCATTCCAATGATCAATAGTCAGCGAGTGCATGTGCATGCAAACTTGTTGAACTGAGTAAGTTATATCAGGCCGTGTGAACGTGAGATATTGCAATGCGCCAGCTAAACTTCGAAAGGTCGTGGGATCTTCGAAAAGAGGACTAGAAGTGCTGCTAAGTTTGGACTGAGTATCAACAGGGGTGGCCGCGGGTTTGCTGTCACACCCCAACCGATGGCGGAATCATCGGGGCATGGCACTGAGCGAAACAGATTGTCCAGAAGTTTCCATAACAATTATCATCACTATTCAGTTTAAATGACACGTCCCATACCGTGTCCCAAATAACAAATAAATTATTACAGATAACAACTAGTCAAGTATTCTGTTTCGACAACTCAGATTTAAAATAAAACATATAAATATTGTTCAAATGCTCCTAAAGACCCAGCCTGACAAGATCTACAGACAACTATGCTCTAGTTGCTTTTTCCTGACAGACAACTATTTGTTGGGGGCCTCTAGAGCTTTATTCTAGCCTCGCTTTCCTAGCAAGCAAACATCTTAAACATCTGTCACATACGTTAAAATAAAGTCAATACATATAATGTAAAGGTGAACATACAAGTTCGATAATAGCATATAGAGTTAGAAATATTTTACGCATAACCAGCACGTACACAAAGGAAAACGAAGCATGTTAATTATCGACATGGACCTATCGATACCAATGACTGCGGGTTGACCGTCCGAGACGGTTCGCAATACATGATTACCACCGTAATCCATGCAAGTAATTGTCCTTAACAACCCCCGTGTGAACGGGTGCTGAGTCCAAACTATAGTACTACGTCGTTAAGGCAGGTAGACAACATTCCACGTGTAAACACAATCAACAAGCATTCATTTAGTCACGTAATACATGCGAATCGGTTAGCGTTCAAATAATTGAGTAGTGTGTTCGATAGTGTTTTGATATAAGTAACGTATGTAACACCCAAAAGTGCTAAAAGCAAAAAGGGATCGAGTATACTCACAGCGATTGATTGATGGATTGAAGGGAGCGCTTGAGAGTAGGGTTAGCCTGAACAGTTCGATAGCATAACGGTGAATAACGTTCTATGTGTTACAGGTTAACAAGTGATGAAAAGGGGTCGAACAGCCTGGTCGATCGAACAGTAGGTTCGATCGAACGGGTTGTTCGTTCGGCTGGACAGTTCGTTCGGACAGTCCGTTCGATCGGCCGGTAGGCTCGATCGGCTGGACTGTTCGAGTGGATTGTTTCTTCCTTTGAGTAGGATGTGTTTGCATATGATGGTTTGAACTTTTGAAGTTTTCGTTGTAGTATTTGAGAACACGGAAGTGTTCTTACCCTTCAGGTCGATCGATCGAACGGTCTGTTCGATCGGCCGGCTTAACCGATCGGTTAGGAACTTCAGTAATAGTCCTCAGCAGGATGTCACTCAATCGAACAGCATACTCGATCGAACAGCATGTTCGATCGGGTGGCATTCCTATACAACAAATGAATTGAAAATCGACTAAGTATTGAAGCATAGTATCTCATGATTCGAGGAGTAATGTTGACAAACGGCTGTTTGATCGAACATCATCTTGTTCAATACTATACTTCATGAAATTGTCAAAGTGTGGGACCATATGCTAGCCGATCGGCTGGCCTAGTTGATCGGCGGGCGTGTCCGATCAGTTGGGCTGTTCGTTCGAACAGCCTAACCGTTCGGCCAGCATCCTGACCTGGTCGGCCTGTTCGTCTAACACTTGGCTGTTTTGATTATTTGACGTTTTATTGAGGTAGTTTGACAACGAGCTTAACCGGGGAACCTTCGTCCTTACTTGTTTCTCCTGCTCGGACAGGAATCACGCAAGTCCGGCCGGTGAACGGTTCGGGATGGCAGTTTAACGTTTAACCCGAAGTCAGTGAACCTCGTAGATAGAATCCGAATCTTGAACCACTCATCCACTGGAATGTTTTGGTGAGTTGACTCAAGCTCCGTTTCTACCGGTTTGGAATGCATTGAGTGTAAAAGAGTTGAAAGAAAGTTGGAATTCCTTCTTTCAATCCTTCACATCATGTAAATATTTAGATCTTTGGTAGATCTTAGCTTGTTTATGTGGAAATCTGTTAGATCCGAGCTATTCATGGTGGATTGAAGCCAAAACATGATGTTCTTGAAGAACACCATGATGACATCATCCAAGAATGCTTAGATCTTGGTGATTTCATGGTTAGAAATCAAGATTTGAAAGATAGAAAGGTGTAGGAGCATGTTTTGATCAAGAAAGTACAAGATTTAGGATGAAAACTTACCGGAATCGGAAGAAATCTGAGAAAAGGTGAGGAGCACGAGCTGGTCGGTCAGAGAGTTTCCAAAAGTGGAAAGAATGACAATGACAACCCTATTTATAGGCTCCAAAAGAGGAAAGGGCTGGCCGATCGGCCAGGCATCCCGATCGGACAGCCTACTCGATCGGACAGTCTGTCCGATCGGCTGGGCTGTTTGATCGGCTGACAGCCTGATCGATCAACAGCCTGGTTCGAGTGTTCGGTGAGACGATTTTCGATGCTTCGATTTCGATTGAAGACGATACGAGTACCATAGAGTTTCCTATTCAAATTACTTTCAGTCCCAACTACTATATCTAACATAGAATCATCTATATCTCACCCTATCCCTACGTTACCATTCGTCGTAATTCGATTTCGATTGCCTTCGATTTGAGATTCGAGTTTCGATTTGAGTTTTGATTGATTTGATTGAATACCACACAAAACATAAAATAAGCACGCACAGGTAACACGTAAGGCACACACACAAGTAATATAACACCAAATTCGCATAGTTCGAGATTTGAGTTTGATTGATGATTTGATTAGCCTGATTATTGATTGATTAACTTTATCGCATTGTTACTTCCTACTATTCACAGTCGTAAGTCGGTTTGCGTCGATCAGACATTCGATTACTTCAATTCTTTCTTTATTACAACACTTACTCCACATAATACAAATAAAACATAAAATAGACTAATTATAGTCAAAGAAAGTCAAAGTTGACTTGGACTTTGACTTTGACTTTGACTTTGACATTCGAAAACACGGGGTGTTACAGCAGCACCCGTTCACACGGGGGTTGTTAAGGACAATTACTTGCATGGATTACGGTGGTAATCATGTATTGCGAACCGTCTCGGACGGTCAACCCGCAGTCATTGGTATCGATAGGTCCATGTCGATAATTAACATGTTTCGTTTTCCTCTGTGTACGTGCTGGTTATGTGTAAACTATTTCGAACTCTATATGCTATTATCAAACTTGTATGCTCACCTTTACATTATATGTATTGACTTTATTTTAACGTATGTGACAGGTGTTTAAGATGTTTGCTTGCTAGGAAAGCGAGGCTAGAATAAAGCTCTAGAGGCCCCCAACAAATAGTTGCCTGTCAGGAAAAAGCAGCTAGAGCATAGTTTTCTGTAGATCTTGTCAGGCTGGGTCTTTAGGAGCATTTGAACAATATTTATATGTTTTATTTTAAATCTGAGTTGTCGGAACAGAATATTTGACTAGTTGTTATCTGTAATAATTTGTTTGTTATTTCGGACACGGTATGGGACGTGTCATTTAAACTGAATAGTGATGATAATTGTTATGGAAACTTCTGGACAATCTGTTTCGCTCAGTGCCATGCCCCGATGATTCCGCCATCGGTTGGGGTGTGACAGATTGGTATCAGAGCCATAACTATAGGGAATTAGGCAAGACGCGACCTAGTCCGGGTTTAGGTGCTATATCCTGCTAATCTTCGCTATCACTGCACTTGAATTTTCAAATAAAGTCAAGCGATCTAGTCGAGATTAGGTGTGAAAGCCGCAAACTCTCGACTAAATTGTTTAAACAATGCTGATTTTATCCATTTATCAATGATTTCCCTCATTATTTTCGATAACAAACGAGGAGAATTATACCAAATCAGGAGTGAAATCCATATTTTGATGAATAATCCCCTCAAATTTTACTAAAAACAAGGAAGAAATTGCTAAGCCAGGGGTGAAACCCGAACCTTGGCAACTTATTCCAACTTTTACTCATCTCACCAAAGCCTCGACGGACTCCAACGATCTGAACTCACGAGTATGACCTAAGGAATATGTGCTGAATGCCCAAGAATCGAGGCAGAAACGCGATCCCGAAAGTCGAAAAGTGACGACAAGTCTATTGTGAATAGTCGAATCGCTTTGGGTAGTCAATGTCTAGTAGCCGCAGACAATCCATTTCCTCGATTTTATGTGTTTCGATTCTGAGCCCGCAACTGCCAACTCTGATGATTCGTTGATTTTACGTGTTTTATGTGTATTTACCTGTTTATGTGTTTAATTTTGATGTTCGCCCGATTTTTTTGCTATCACTTCGATCAACACACACGACTCGCATTGCTATCTTATCTCAAAATGCTAACAAGTCACTGCAATTCTAGACAATACTATGATACGATACACGCTATACTATACTCGATATGCTATACGATTATGCGATACTATTCGATATACTATACGAGATCGCTATATACGAACGACACGCGAGCTTGGAATGATAGGTTTCTGTATTCTGACTGCATCTGTGATTAAATGCCTATGTGCTTATGTGCTTCTGTGCTTAGGTGTTTCTTTGCTCTACGTGCCTATGTGCTTCTGTGATTACGTGAATATGTGGTTATGTGCCTACGTGTTTATGTGATGCGTGATTCGACGTGTTTCTAAGCTTTAGTAAATAGTAGACGTGTGAGGTGAGATTCGATTTGTTGTGTCTGAGACATACGACGATGTCTGTTGCAGACCATGTCGTCATCTGGACACCGAACCCCACTTACTCGCCAAGAGAAGAGAGACAGGCATCTCACTACTATCATTGCCAAGAGCGTGGCAAAAGCTGTGAGCGATGTCTTTGAAAACGCCAGCAAATCGTCTGAGGAGTCGCGAATCGATGCTCCTAAGGATGCCAACAAGACTGGTTTCAGCTTCAAACAGTTTAAAGCATGCGGACCCAAAGAATTCACCGGAGAAGATGGCCCTACCGCCATGTTTCAATGGTTCGATTCAGTTGAAGTCACTCTGCGCCAAAGCGGCTGTCCTGAAAATCTCTGCACCCTCAATGCTACAGGCGTTTTCCAGTCCCGAGCTCTAGACTGGTGGACGACCGAATGAAACAAGCGCGGAAATGATGCAGCTTATGAGCTGACTTGGGAGGAGTTAAAGGCCATTATGATGGACGAATTTTGCCCTCCCCATGAACGCCAAAAGCTGGAGGACGATTTTTGGAACATCAAGCAGAAGGATGGAGACAACGCTGCTTTAACTGCTCGTTTCAAGCAGCTTAGCATCATTTGTCCCGATCAAGTCAAGACGTCAGACATGGCCATCAAGAAGTATATTCGAGCTCTACCCGATTGTGTTGCCGATTTCGTTCATGCTGCCAAGCCATCATCGATTGAAGAAACCTACCTGCTTGCCGCTGAGATCAATGACAAGTGGGTAAAGTCTGGTTTTTGGGATAAGTATACCAAGTCTCTGCACCAAGCCACCGCCACATCGACCATCGACACCACCACTGCACAACCGTCCAAGTCATCAAGAAGAAAGAAGAAGCACAACAACAACAACAACTCCAACAACAAGAGCTGTGCTGTGGCAACGACTGCTGCTCCTCTGCAAGCCGTACCGGCTCAGCAGCAGTCTCACCACCGACAAGCTCCAGTGATCAATGCGCCGCCAGCTAAGCGCGCTTACACAGGTCCCCACCCGCTCGGCCCGACATGCTCATACCATCACCCGGTGGGAATCTCCTGTCGTTTCTGCGCCCACTGCAACCTCTATGGGCATTTCACGGCGAATTGTCGCCATGGTCCCCGTCGAGCCCCAGTTCAAGCCGCCGCTCATCAAGCTATACTTCCAGCCCCTCAAGGCCAACCTGCAGCTCAAGCACCCGCGGTCAATGCTCGAGTCTGCTTTGCATGTGGTGATCCTAACCACTTTGCAAACATGTGCCCAAACAGGGTTGTGAAACAAGAACCCCAGCAGCAGCAGCAGCAGCAACAGCCTCAGCAGCAACAACAAGCAGCCCGTGCTAGAACCTTTAACATCAATGCCCGTCAAGCCCAGGCTGACAACAACGTAGTTAATGGTAAGTTCCTTGTGAATGGTATTTATGCATCATGTTTGTTTGATACTGGAGCCGATAATTGCTTTGTGTCATTTGAATTCGAGAAGCTCCTTAGTCATAAGCGTTCTTATCTCCCCTCGTCATTCGAAGTCGAAGTTGCTACTGGAAGAACCGTCGCTGTTAACTCTGTTCTTCGTCATTGTACCCTCGAGCTCAACAATCACATCTTCCCAATCGATCTTATTCCGATGCAACTCGGAAGTTTTGACGTCATAGTAGGCATGGACTTTCTTCGCGAAAACCATGCTGAAGTTGTGTGTTTCGAAAAGATGATTCGATTCTCGCTCGTGAATGGTGATCTATTATGTGTGTACGGTGAAACACTTCAAAAGGCCTCAAACTCATGTCATGCACCCAAGCTAGCAAGTATCTCCGCAAGGAATACAACGCTTTCTTGGCCAACATTGTAGTAGCGGAGAAGGAAAAGAAAAAGAAGGTTTAAGTCAAAGACGTCCCAATGGTTCGTGAATTTCCTCAGGTATTCCCTGATGATCTTCCCGGACTACCTCCAATTCGTGATATCGACTTTCGTATCGACCTTATTCCTGGAGCTAACCCTGTTGCTAAAGCCCCTTATCGACTCGCGCCATCCGAAATGAGGGAACTCTCGAACCAACTCCAGGAGTTACTTGAAAAAGGCTTCATCCGCCCGAGCACCTCTCCTTGGGGCGCGCCAGTCCTCTTCGTCAAAAAGAAGGATGGGTCGTTCAGGATGTGCATCGACTATCGGGAATTGAATAAGCTGACGATCAAGAACCGTTACCCTTTGCCTCGAATCGATGACTTATTTGATCAGCTGCAAGGTGCCAAGTGTTTCTCGAAGATCGATCTACGTTCAGGTTATCATCAATTGCGTATACAAGAGGAAGATATACTCAAAACAGCCTTTCGCACTCGATACGACCATTATGAATTCGTTGTTATGCCTTTTGGTCTAACCAACGCACCCGCGGTTTTTATGGATCTGATGAATCGCGTGTGTAAGCCTTATCTTGACCGTTTCGTCATCGTGTTCATCGACGATGTCTTGATTTATTCCAAATCGAAAGCCGAACACGCGCAACATCTATGTTTGGTTCTCGAGTTACTCCAGGGGAACCAACTCTACGCCAAGTTCTCCAAGTGCGAATTCTGGTTAGAGGAGGTTCAGTTTCTGGGTCACATCGTGAATAGTCAGGGTATTCATGTCGATCCCGCAAAGATTGAAGCAGTCAAAAGCTGGATTACGCCAAAGAACCTGTCTGAAGTCCGATCATTTCTTGGATTAGCGGGTTATTATCGACGATTTATTGAGGGATTCTCCAAAATCGCTGTGCCGCTTACTGCTCTTAGCCATAAAGACAGGTCTTTTGTTTGGGGAACTGAACAAGAGTCTGCTTTTCAAACCCTTAAGCGCAAACTCTGCAATTGTCACACCCTGCTAGTTGCGGAAGCGTGTTGCGTGTGACGTAAGAAAGGTAATCATTGCATCCAATCATGTATCACCGGCTCAAGACTTGTTTCCTGAAATACATGTAGTTTTAAAAAGTCAACAAAAGTTGAGCGAGTTCATGCGTTTTGTATGAGTTCCAATAAACTTGTAAACATTTGAGAGATTCCTTTGAAAACAAGTATGTAAAGCGTCTATGAATAGATCAATTAATGTTTTGCAAGGACATTAATATATGTGAAAACATAGGGAGTACCCAACCCAAGTGGGCTATTATTAGTGTCGAATCCCCTCGACTGTGTCGAATCCCCCCGACTGTGTCGAATCACCTAGACTGTGTCAAATCACCTTGACTGTGTCAAATCCCCTTGACCGTTGTCGAATCACCTCGACTGGGACACAAAAGCGCTCTAAGTAGTCATAAATGGACCATGAGTGGGGCTCGGCCGTACCCGTTAGATCTAACCTTTGTCCATGTTTCTTATGAGAGTTATTGGCATTTCAGTTTCAGCCTATGCTCACATGATCTAATAGTTCATTTCATAGCCAAATCATACCATTGAAACATATGTAACATGTATTTCACCCCCGAGAGTTATAAATTCGAAAACAGTTAAGAGAAAAGGGGGACATGAACTCACAAGTTTGCGTTCCGTGTACTATGATACCGAAGTGAGCGTCCGTATGTGTCAATAACCTACATGTGTACTAATCTCGTTAGACACTAGGTCTTTCGGACCTCGTACAAGTTGTTCATCTTGAATTCTTTATTATGTTCTCATTTGTTATCTTTGGAACAACTTTGTATTTTAGAGCGTTGATAGTTTACTCGCTCGATTGTTATGTATATACATATATTCTATACATATTGAATTCATAAGCGTATTCATGTATTCTATGTGTATTGACTTATGTGTGATCGGCTTTGTTCTTCACACGTTCTCGTGCAGTGCACGCATGTCACTGAGCCTTTGCTCATGTCATTGGGCCGAGCCCATGTCATCTATGTTATTGGGCCTAACCCATGTTTTATTGTTATTGGGCCGAGCCCATGTATTAAGGAATTTGGGCCTATCCCATTACTAGCTTTGATACGCCCAATTCTAACTTTATGAGTCCATTAACATGATCTTTCAATTTTTTACCAAAATGTTACCAAGTAGTAACCTTTAAATAAGTTCATTTTCCTATGAAAAATACTTGGTAATTTGTTTAGTTTTCGACTTTCCGGATTCTTGTTTTCGATCGTTTAGATATGTGCTCGATTTAATGTCTAAAATATGTTATTTTAGACTCGACTTTGTAGTAATTTGTTCACGATGTCGATATGCCCAATTTGTCGTCATCAAGTGTTATGTATTTCCGTTTCGACCATTCTATTTAATTGTCCGATTTTACTAGCATTTCTTGGACCATGTAGGAACATGTATGTATACTTATTTTGATCACCCTATAGGAATCTAATACATACACATATATAGCACACATCACATGCACTTAGCAAGTTTCCAAAAATATATAATTTTTCTTACCAAAAATTATATTTACACATTGTTATATTTTTACCCATTTATTTTTGTAAAAATATAAGTTTGAGTTCATAAGAACTCTTGAATAGTTAAGGCTTAACTATTCTCATCAAGACTTCCACAATGACGTTTTAGACCACTAATCGCGTTTAACATTGTTAATCACCCTTTAACCCCCTCTTTAACCGTGATTATATTTTTAGAAAAATTCGCCATAGTTTCCCCTAAAACTATGACGTTTTCCCACGTTATAAAAACGCGTTTAAATCACCAATCAATTTCCAAATCATCCTTAATTCATCGAACTTACACTTTTCATTATCTAACCTCAACACTTCATGAGCTTGTATATATATATATACACTTTTCCATGTAGCAAAAATTTTGACTTTTTAATATGAACTTTTATAACAATTATTTTGTATAACTCATCCTAAAAAAACAAGTTCACTAATCTTCTAAAATTAGGTTTTAAGTTCATTTAAACCCTTATTTTTCCAAGTATTCCAAAAATTATATACATGGCTCATGAACATGAAGATGATGATCTTTTATGATTTAAACATATCCATGTTTAAATCATATTTTTAAGTTCAACATAACCATATTATCATGCTTATAAATTACTACAACATATAAGCATTAAGATCATCATAATATCATTTTTCATACAACTAGTCTTAACATAATCAACATAAATAACAAGATTACACTAACTAGTTGCACTAATCTACACAAATTAACACATAATATGGTTATATTTAGTGTTTATTAGCTTTGAGATTAGGGTTTTTGGTATGATTTTTATTAATCTTTGAGATGATCAACTTGTACATCAATAATCTATACATAATAATAAACTTAAATAAGGTGTTTAGGAGTCTTACAACTTTGCACAAGCCAAATAAGAATATTAAAAAGAAGATAAGCTCCAAAGAAAGTCCCTAGTGCTCCTCCTTGCTTGCAACTTTTTAGATCATCCTTAAAATGGCTTAGAAGTGCTTGATTTAGGTTTGATATAAAATGAAAATTGGAGGTTGGTGCTGGGCTCTTGGAGCCGTGAATGAGAGTGAGACTAGGAGGTTTGAGTTTGATTTTTGGGTAAATGATAAATGATGGAAAAATATGGAGTAGGATATGGTCTCATAAGCATACTTCTTATAAGTCAATACCAACTTCAATAACCATACTCCATCCATCATAATTTTCATTCAAGCAAGCAAGTGGTGTCCATAGGGGACCCACTTGAACCGTCAAAGGCAAGGGTGAAAGGTTATGTGTATTTTTTTTTAATAAACTTAATAGACATGTGATAATATTTGTTAATTTGCTAGATATTTTAGCTATTAGTTTAATTAGGGTAATTAGGGTTTAATGGTAGTTTAGGATTTTAAATAAAGCACAACTAGTCTATTAGTTTAGTGGGTATTGATTTTGGATGGTATGAATGCCACTAGTTCGCTCGTCGGATCGATACCGGGTGATATATGGAAGGTATAATGTAATACCGGGAGTTATGGTTTTAATTTACCATCGATGCTATGGCGTTTATTTGAGATGCTTACGACGCCAAAATATGGTTAACTAGTTCGCTAGACTAGTGTAAGTTGTATTTTGATACCTTAAATGCTTTCTGTTTAGGCATCGGCTAGTTAACGGCACTTTCATTTCGTACCGACGAAACTTTGCCGCAAGTTGTTATCTCACCATCAAGCGAGGCATGAAGTGATTCCGAGTCCCAAAATAGGCTTAACTAGTTCACTAGCTTCTTCCTTTGGTTGTTTTGTGGCGAAAATACTACTTACTAATTTTTCGGGTCGATAACGGACTAGTTAAGTGTATAGCGATATAATACCGGAAGCTTGTTATTTTGGACACTACAATGATATTCTTAAAATGTTTTAGTGTGTTATTCATCAAGTGACATAATTCCGAAGTCCCGTAAATACTTTGTTATAGGTTTGGACAAGTTAAAAGTGCTATATTTTTAGCCGAAATAGACATTTTTGAGATTAGGGCGTTACACCGGAAAGTCTTGTTTCTTTGCAAGATGTGTTTTCATAATAATGTTTTCTTATATAAATGGACTCAGTTATGTTATCCGAGTGTCGTTTTTCAGTGTTTCGGTCTGATTTCACAGTTTGCTGGCATAAATAGTGTAACCGTGAATAGTGCATGTGGCACTTTCTACCAACAATTTTTAGGACATTGTTTGATTGGTTTTGCAATACGATGAAAACCAACATATGTTTTAGCATTGTTTTCCTGTCCTAACACTGTTATCTGTTTTACGACACAGTTACGTAATTAAATTACGCTAAATGCATGAGATTATGTAAATAAAATAATGATTAGTTTGTACGAAATTATTGGTTATTTGCCAGTTGTCACATTCTCCCCCTGTTAAAAAGAATTTCGTCCCGAAATTCAAGTTGAGCCATCCTTTGCAGGAGTCTTCTGAACAAGTGGGGATAATTTGCCTTGATCTGATCTTCACGTTCCCAGGTATACTCGGGTCCGTGACATGAGTTACAGCGGACCTTGGCTAGTTTGATACGACTTCTCCTTGTCTTGTGGACTTTCTAGTCCTACCTCAACGGGTTCTTCGGTAAACTGGAGTATGTCGTCTACATGAATTTCATCCGCTGGGATGACGACTGTCTCTTCGGTCGGGCTTTTCCTGAGATTCGACACATGAAATGTGTCATGTACATTACTGAGTTCTTCTGGCAGTTTTAACTTGTACGCGACGGTACCGATCTTTTCCAGAATTTCAAATGGCCCAATGTATCTCGGGTTTACTTTTTAGAATTTCCTGAATCTAGCTACGCCTTTCCAAGGGGAGGCTTTCAGGATAATGGTTTGCATCTTCTGTCCGCGTAGCTCTTTTGTTTATCACGAGCCGCCTTAATACGATCTCGTATCTTTGATATCTTATCAATAGTCTCTTGGACTAGTTCAGGGCCAATGAGTTGTCTGTCTCCGACTTCCACCCAACACAGCGGTGATCGGCACTTCCGTCTGTATAGTGCTTCGTATGGGGCGGCTTTGATGCTTGTGTGATAACTGTTATTATAGGAAAACTCCACCAGCGATAAATGAGTATCCCAGTTTCCGCCCAAATCCATCACACATGCGCGAAGCATGTCCTCCAACGTTTGGATGGTTCGTTCGCTTTGTCCATCGGTTTATGGATGAAATGATGTGCTTAGATCCAAACGAGACCCAAGCGATTCCTGAAATGATTGCCATATTCTTGACACAAAGCGACCATCATGATCTGAGATTATTGAAATAGGTACTCCTTGACGTGCTATTATTTCTTTGAGATAAAGCTCAGCTAACTTCTCTGTACTGTCTTTCTCGCGAATTGGCAAGAAGTGAGCTGACTTGGTTAATCGATCGACGATAAACCAAATCATGTCATGACCTCTAGAGGTCCATGGGAGTCCTGTAAAGAAATCCATTGATATATGTTCCCATTTCCAAACGGGAATCTCGGGTTGTTGTAATAGTCCAGATGGCTTTTGATACTCGGCCTTGACCTTTGCACAAGTTAGGCATTTCCTAACGTAGGTCGCAATACCTCCTTTGAGATTATCCTGGTACATCTTATCAGATCCGGGATGTGTTGAATATTTTGACTTATGTGCTTCATCCAACACTAAGTCTCGCAATCCGCCAAAGTAAGGAATCCAGATTCTTCCCATAAAGTACCTGGTGCCATCTTTGATCTCTTCCAGTTGTTTCTCTAATCCTCGCAAGGATTCTGCTTGAATGTTCTCCGGCTTTAGAGCTTCTAGTTGTGCATCGTGCACACGAGTAGTGAAGTTCATCTGAATGGTTAACTCTAAAGCTCGTACTCGTAAAGTTTTGACTCGCTCTTTCCGGCTCAAAGCATCCGCCACAACATTTGCTTTGCCCGGATGGTACTTGATTTCACAGTCATAGTCATTCAACAATTCTACCCATCGCCGCTGGCGCATGTTTAATTCTTTTTGATTGAATATATGTTGAAGACTTTTATGGTCTGTGAATATGGTACACTTAGTACCATAAAGATAATGGCGCCAAATCTTTAAAGAAAATACAACTGCGCCTAATTCCAGGTCATGAGTGGTATAGTTCTTTTCATGAACTCTTAACTGTCGCGACACGTACGCGATGACTTTTTCACGTTGCATTAACAAGCAGCCCAAGCCTTGACGCGTTGCATCACAGTACACCACGAAGTCATCGGTACCGTCAGGGAGTGATAAGACTGGCGCTTGGCATAGTTTATCTTTAAGTAATTGGAATGCCGTTTCTTGTTTTTCACCCCAATCGAACTTTCTATCCTTTTGAGTGAGCGAGGTTAGCGGTTGAGCAATTTTAGAGAAATTCTCAATGAATCTACGATAGTATCCCACTAAGCCTAGAAATTGTCTTACTTCCGTTGGGGTCTTGGGAGCGTTTCAGTTCTTTATGACTTCTATCTTAGCTGGGTCCACATGTATTCCATTCTCATTCACAATGTGACCGAGAAATTGGACCTCGTGAATCCAAAATTCGCATTTTGAGAATCTGGCATACAATTGTTCTTTCTTAAGTAGCTCCAGAATAGTTCTCAAGTGTTGATCATGTTCCGCCTTGGTTCGTGAGTATATTAAAATGTCATCAATGAAACGATCATGAACTTGTCGAGATATGGCTTACATACCTGATTCATCAAATCCATGAATACGGCGGGAGCGTTTGTTAGGCCGAAAGGCATAACAAGGAACTCGTAATGCCCATAGCGAGTCCTGAACGTTGTCATAGGAATGCTTTCCTCTTGGATCCTCAGCTGATGGTGTCCGGATCTTAGATCAATTTTTGAATAGAAGCTAGAACCTTGTAACGTATCGAACAAGTCGTCAATCCTTGGTAAAGGATACCGGTTCTTTATGGTTAACTTGTTCAGTTCTCCGTAATCTATACACATCCGAAAGGTTCCGTCTTTCTTCTTGACAAATAGCACCGGAGCTCCCCAAGGTGAGAAACTCAGTCTATTGAATCCTTTGTCAAACAATTCCTAAAGCTGAGTAGATAATTCCTGCATCTCCGATGGTGAGAGTCTATATGAAGCTTTCGCCACCGGTGCAGCTCCTGGCATAAGATCGATACTGAATTCCACTTGTCGCTGCGGAGGTAGTCCTGGCAAGTCTTCTGGAAAGACCTCAGGGTATTCCCTTACCACAGGGATGTCCTCCACCCTACGCTACTCGGCCTTCTTGTCGATCACATGGACAAGAAAGGCGATGCATCCTGTTCTCAGACTCTTCCGAGCCTTCATATAGTTGTTGGTCAACAGCCGTGTGTCGTGTTTCTCTCCGTGAACCAAAATATATTCTCTCGTCCGACAGGGGGAAACAGAATAATAGTTTTCGCAACATAACTACTTCTGCTCAGTTGTCGGCCAACCAGTCTATGCCAGAAGTTAAGTCGTAGCAACCTAATTGAATGAGTGAAAAGTCGTTACTGAATTTTCGTGCTCCAAGTTCGAGTGTGCATCCTTTGATGTCTTTCCTGACTTGACTAATTTACCATTGGTCAATCCTATTGAATGGGAGGACGTCTTGTTTACTTGACTCGGCCAAGCATACTTTGAATTTTATGGGGATGAAGCTAATACCGACACCGGTGTTAAACAACACGGATGCAACGGGTCGGTTGATAGGAACGTTTCGGTGACCCTTAATGACTTCACATGACTTTGCTAATTCCTCATTAGCTAACTTGATAGAGCAAGACATGTTTAACCTACATGACTCTAATTCGTGTATATGCTTAGTATCTAAAGACACTAAGTTAAGCCGACGTTGGTATCCAAAGAATTGATACATGATGGTTGTAGAGTAGAGCATACCCCTAGACTTGCTTACTCACTAGCTTGATTCATCCTTAACCATCCATGCTCGTAGTGACCTCCTTGCCATAGTAAAAACCACCTCGTTCATTCTTAAATATAGCTAACTCATTAGTTTCTGTTTTGTGCCAAGTCTCACCACACTGCTACTCTTATCACTTTTGCAAGTGCCCTCATGATGAAAGTTTCACCTATCTCATTCCGAATTTTGACAAGTTATTAGCATACTTCTTAATGCGAGCATCGATTATGGCAGTAATCGCCTTCGCTTTGCTTGTCACGGGATTTCTCTCTCTTAACACCCTCCTTGGGTAGTCCCCCATCCTCACCACGTCCTTGGTGAGACTAACTGAGAGAGTTACTAGAAAATAAATCTAGGTAGGGTGACATGATGTGATCATGATTCGGATCTTAGGGCTAAACCCCAAATGTAGCGCTCAGTGCGTTTGGATTCGAGTGTTATCCAATATGCAATCAATCCTTGACAGATTGTAGAGGCGTCGGGGTAACTAACAACATTAGCTCTAATCATGATCGAGTTCTAGAGCTCGGTTCCCAAACTTGGAATTTTCCAGCTTTCTACTCCTCTCGCGTAAGATCCTGGAGTTCTTCCAACGACAACCTCTTTGTTGTCTTACTCTCTATAGTTTGTACTTGAGGATTCCACCAAGTTAATGTCTCCTTCAACAGAAGGCTATTAGTTTACCAAATCGTTTACTTAGAAGTACATTTACTAGCAAGGTTAACTGACTTCCTTGTCTTTACTTAGTGGACATGACTTACCACACCTCCCATATCAATAAGGTCTTGTGGCATGTGATCCGGGAAAGCCTTAGGATTAAAATCAGGTGTGATTGCATCTCCATGTGTGGCATTGCCACTCGTTCTCGTCCCATCGGGATTTGAACCACTTGAGCTATCGGTACCATCCGTACCATCATTAGTGTCGACTCAACAACCCCATGTTGTCCAATTTCCGCAATCTTATGTTGTTCCATAAAAACTCTAGTTCGTCTTTAATAGTAGGGTGTTGATTAACTGCCCCTTTTTGGGCATAGATTTTGTTTTCGGTGCCATGTTATTTTGATACATAGTATCAAAGAGTCTAGACTTGTATTTGGATAGATATAGCCTACCATGCGCCTAAGAATTTAGAACGTAATTGGTCATGGAAACCTAAAGACCACATTGTTCATGTATGTTTGAACAATGGTAACATGAATAAACGCAACCCAAAATGCATAGTACCTCTTGCGTGTATTGACCATATGCCTATGTGGGAAAAGAGGTAAAACGGTCGTCTCCATCCATACAACATGTATTCTCTACTTCATGGACCTTGATCGTCCCTAGTATCCTTCGTCGCGCTACCCGTGTAATGAATACATTGATATCCCTTGAGCTCCACAAGTTCCAACAAAATTGTTATAATTTCCGTAGATGTCGGATAAAATACAATGAGGGGGTTGTAGCATGGCTCATGCCATATCATCCCTTGGAATAAGACAAATATCAAACGACGGAGTTTAATGTAATCATTTCTAATAATTAAGATAAGGTGTCATAGTCACCAAGGAACCAACCCATGTTCAAGAATTCCGAGAATGTTGAGGAAAATCCTCCATGAGTGGCTAACAAGCTTTGTTTGCTCTCGATGAACGACTCGTGTTATAGATCAAATGTTAAGTATGAAAAATACGTGTGGTCTTCCTGCATCATAGAGTGTTATAGTAACCATTCCGGTTAGCGTTCTACTAGATAGAAACTTGAACAACTTAAGAATTTCGAATGGATAGTGATCGCTAGCTTGACCCACAGAGCCCACCAGGATTCCCCATGCACTACAAGTTGTTATTACGTGGGCCCCCGTAATAATAAATTATCTTGCATGCTCACCCTTGCATTCTCTCGTTCAAGCAGACGATCAGTCAGATAGAGGACACTATTGTCTTTATACCTTCAACATAAAAGGGACCGTTGTGATAGTCCACATGCTAACACCCGTAGTCATTATTCGTGAAAGGGCACAACGTTAGACGGAATAGAAATCTAGAGAATCCGCAACAATAGCAACTGGAGGGGCACCTTTAAGATGAGTACTTCATCTTCCATGTCTGGACGAGAGTGTCATCAATCACGATTAGTATGAGCCTCAGGGGCCTCATCCCACTAGTAGAGTTGTTGTCTAAGGCTGCCACCTCCTCCTCGTCGCCACTACTGAAGCCAGACTTGTAACCATCCGAGGGAGAACAACCATCTTCCACGGGATCAATGCTTTAGGGTCCCACTTAGGGACCACGTCCGCCATAAGCTTCGTAATAGATGCGAGGTCATCATTCTCATCACGTGAGTCAAGTGTAATAGTAGAATTCATAGTCGAGGGTATTTTCATTCATGGCAAAAAAATTCCGTACAACACATATGTATAGATATATACAATCACTAAATCTCATGCTATTTTTGTTCTCATGTTTCACATGTACTTCCTAATGTTTCGAGTCTATTCCTTATAGACAAACCATATATTGATCCATATGCGTTACTTATGATTGAGCTCGCTTGATAGATCCTCATGTTATCGTGACACAATGAAAACCTTTTGTCATTTTGTCATACTTTTGAAATCATTTTTGTAATGTTATCAAGTTTGTTTTCATGTGAGAGCCCATAGTGATTCTAGACCAACTTTAATAAAAGTTTTTCCCCGGCTCACTACAATCGGAGCTCTGATACCAATCTGTCACACCCTGCTAGTTGCGGAAGCGTGTTGCGTGTGACGTAAGAAAGGTAATCATTGCATCCAATCATGTATCACCGGCTCAAGACTTGTTTCCTGAAATACATGTAGTTTTAAAAAGTCAACAAAAGTTGAGCGAGTTCATGCGTTTTGTATGAGTTCCAATAAACTTGTAAACATTTGAGAGATTCCTTTGAAAACAAGTATGTAAAGCGTCTATGAATAGATCAATTAATGTTTTGCAAGGACATTAATATATGTGAAAACATAGGGAGTACCCAACCCAAGTGGGCTATTATTAGTGTCGAATCCCCTCGACTGTGTCGAATCCTCCCGACTGTGTCGAATCCCCCCGACT
This sequence comes from Helianthus annuus, assembly GCF_002127325.2. Classification (NCBI taxonomy): domain Eukaryota; kingdom Viridiplantae; phylum Streptophyta; class Magnoliopsida; order Asterales; family Asteraceae; genus Helianthus; species Helianthus annuus. The sequence goes on along the minus strand of NC_035446.2, from coordinate 49,383,555 downwards.
GTGTCGAATCACCTCGACTGTGTCAAATCCCCTTAACCGTTGTCGAATCACCTCGACTGGAACACAAAAGCACTCTAAGTAGTCATAAATGGACCATGAGTGGGGCTCGGCCGTACCCGTTAGATCTAACCTTTGTCCATGTTTCTTATGAGAGTTATTGGCATTTCAGTTTCAGCCTATGCTCACATGATCTAATAGTTCATTTCATAGCCAAATCATACCATTGAAACATATGTAACATGTATTTCACCCCCGAGAGTTATAAATTCAAAAACATTTAAGAGAAAAGGGGGACGTGAACTCACAAGTTTGCGTTCCGTGTACTATGATATTGAAGTGAGCGTCCGTACGTGTCAATAACCTACATGTGTACTAATCTCGTTAGACACTAGGTCTTTCGGACCTCGTACAAGTTGTTCATCTTGAATTCTTTATTATGTTCTCATTTGTTATCTTTGGAACAACTTTGTATTTTAGAGCGTTGATAGTTTACTCGCTCGATTGTTATATATATACATATATTCTATATATATTGAATTCATAAGCGTATTCATGTATTCTATGTGTATTGACTTATGTGTGATCGGCTTCGTTCTTCACACGTTCTCGTGCAGTGCACGCATGTCACTGAGCCTTTGCTCATGTCATTGGGCCGAGCCCATGTCATCTATGTTATTGGGCCTAACCCATGTTTTATTGTTATTGGGCCGAGCCCATGTATTAAGGAATTTAGGCCTAGCCCATTACTAGCTTTGATACACCCAATTCTAACTTTATGAGTCCATTAACATGATCTTGAAATTTTTACCAAAATGTTACCAAGTAGTAAACTTTAAATAAGTTCATTTTCCTATGAAAAATACTTGGTAATTTGTTTAGTTTTCGACTTTCCGGATTCTTGTTATCGATCGTTTAGATATGTGCTCGTTTTAATGTCTAAAATATGTTATTTTAGACTCGACTTTGTAGTAATTTGTTCACGATGTCGATACGCCCAATTTGTCGTCATCAAGTGTTATCTATTTCCGTTTCGACCATTCTATTTAATTGTCCGATTTTACTAGCATTTCTTGGACCATGTAGGAACATGTATGTATATTTATTTTGATCACCCTATAGGAATCTAATACATACACATATATAGCACACATCACATGCACTTAGCAAGTTTCCAAAAATATATAATTTTTTTACCAAAAATTATATTTACACATTGTTATATTTTTCCCCATTTATTTTTGTAAAAATATAAGTTTGAGTTCATAAGAACTCTTGAATAATTAAGGCTTAACTATTCTCATCAAGACTTCCACAATGACGTTTTGTAGACCACTAACCGCGTTTAACATTCTTAATCACCCTTTAATCCCCTCTTTAACCGTGATTATATTTTTAGAAAAATTCGCCATAGTTTCCCCTAAAACTATGACGTTTTCCCACGTTATAAAAACGCGTTTAAATCACCAATCAATTTCCAAATCATCCTTAATTCATCGAACTTACACTTTTCATTATCTAACCTCAACACTTCATGAGCTTGTATATATATATATACACTTTTCCATGTAGCAAAAATTTTGACTTTTTAATATGAACTTTTATAACAATTATTTTGTATAACTCATCCTAAAAAAACAAGTTCACTAATCTTCTAAAATTAGGTTTTAAGTTCATTTAAACCCTTATTTTTCCAAGTATTCCAAAAATTATATACATGGCTCATGAACATGAAGATGATGATCTTTTATGATTTAAACATATCCATGTTTAAATCATATTTTTAAGTTCAACATAACCATATTATCATGCTTATAAATTACTACAACATATAAGCATTAAGATCATCATAATATCATTTTTCATACAACTAGTCTTAACATAATCAACATAAATAACAAGATTACACTAACTAGTTGCAGTAATCTACACAAATTAACACATAATATGGTTATATTTAGTGTTTATTAGCTTTGAGATTAGGGTTTTTGGTATGATTTTTATTAATCTTTGAGATGATCAACTTGTACATCAATAATCTATATATAATAATGAACTTAAATAAGGTGTTTAGGAGTCTTACAACTTTGCACAAGCCAAATAAGAATATTAATAAGAAGATAAGCTCCAAAGAAAATCCCTAGTGCTCCTCCTTGCTTGAAACTTTTTAGATCATCCTTAAAATGGCTTAGAAGTGCTTGATTTAGGTTTGATATAAAATGAAAATTGGAGGTTGGTGTTGGGCTCTTGGAGCCGTGAATGAGAGTGAGACTAGGAGGTTTGAGTTTGATTTTTGGATAAATGATAAATGATGGAAAAATATGGAGTAGGATATGGTCTCATAAGCATACTTCTTACAATTCAATACCAACTTCAATAACCATACTCCATCCATCATAATTTTCATTCAAGCAAGCAAGTGGTGTCCATAGGGGACCCACTTGAACCGTCAAAGGCAAGGGTGAAAGGTTATGTGTATTATTTTTTTTTAATAAACTTAATAGACATGTGATAATATTTGTTAATTTGCTAGATATTTTAGCTATTAGTTTAGTTAGGGTAATTAAGGTTTAATGGTAGTTTAGGATTTTAAATAAAGCACAACTAGTCTATTAGTTTAGTGGGTATTGATTTTGGATGGTATGAATGCCACTAGTTCGCTCGTTGGATCGATATCGGGTGATATATGGAAGGTATAATGTAATACCGGGAGTTATGGTTTTAATTTACCATCGATGCTATGGCGTTTATTTGAGATGCTTACGACGCCAAAATATGGTTAACTAGTTCGCTAGACTAGTGTAAGTTGTATTTTGATACCTTAAATGCTTTCTGTTTAGGCATCGGCTAGTTAACGGCACTTTCATTTCGTACCGACGAAACTTTGCCGCAAGTTGTTATCTCACCGTCAAGCGAGGCATGAAGTGATTCCGAGTCCCAAAATAGGCTTAACTAGTTCACTAGCTTCTTCCTTTGGTTGTTTTGTGGCGAAAATACTGCTTACTAGTTTTTTTCGGGTCGATAACGGACTAGTTAAGTGTATAGCGATATAATACCGGAAGCTTGTTATTTTGGACACTACAATGATATTCTTAAAATGTTTTAGTGTGTTATTCATCAAGTGCCATAATTCCGAAGTCCCGTAAATGCTTTGTTATAGGTTTGGACAAGTTAAAAGTGCTATATTTTTAGCCAAAATAGACATTTTTGAGATTAGGGCGTTACACCGGAAAGTCTTGTTTCTTTGCAAGATGTGTTTTCATAATAATGTTTTCTTATATAAATGGACTCAGTTATGTTATCCGAGTGTCATTTTTCAGTGTTTCGGTCTGATTTCACGGTTTGCTGGCATGAATAGTGTAACCGTGAATAGTGCACGTGGCACTTTCTACCAACAATTTTTAGGACATTGTTTGATTGGTTTCGCAATACGATGAAAACCAACATATGTTTTAGCATTGTTTTCCTGTCCTAACACTGTTATCTGTTTTACGACACAGTTACGTAATTAAATTACGCTAAATGCATGAGATTATGTAAATAAAATAGTGATTAGTTTGTACGGAATTATTGGTTATTTGCCAGTTGTCACAGCAATGCTCCTGTTCTCACGTTGCCGGACGGAAACGACGATTTCATTGTCTACTGTGATGCTTCCAACCTTGGTCTTGGCTGTGTTCTCATGCAATGAGACAAGGTTATAGCTTACGCATCTCGTCAGCTCAAAATCCACGAGAAGAACTATACAACCCATGATCTCGAGCTAGGCGCAGTTGTTTTTGCATTGAAGATATGGCGACACTACCTGTATGGTACCAAGTGTACGATCTTCGCCGATCACAGGAGTTTACAACACATCTTCAATCAGAAAGAACTTAACATGCGTCAACGCCGATGGGTAGAACTTCTTAACGATTACGACTGTGAGATTCGTTATCACCCGGGCAAGGCAAATGTTGTAGCCGACGCACTCAGCAAACGGAGTTATTTGCTCAGTATCCGCAATACCCAAGCCCAGCACAACCTCGAAGCTCTCATCCGCGAAGCCCAACATGCTTGTTTTAATGAACGCACTTTGAAGAAGGAGAGAATCTATCACGATGGAGCTCAGCTTGTAAGCAAAGTAGATGGGATTTTCTATTATCTGGACCGAATTTGGATCCCTAAGCGGACCGATTTGCGAAAGATTATAATGAACGAAGCCCACAAATCCCGATACTCTATTCATCCCGGTGCCGATAAAATGTACCAGGACCTTCGTTACAAGTACTGGTGGCCGGGTATGAAACGGGATATTGCCCTCTATGTTGGAAGTTGCCTGACTTGTATGAGAGTTAAGGCTGAACATCAACGACCTTCTGGCTTACTCGAACAACCTCCAATCCCCATATGGAAATGGGAGAGTATAGCTATGGATTTCGTAACCAAACTTCCACCCACGCCATCAGGTCACGACAGCATTTGGGTTATAGTTGATCGTCTGACCAAATCAGCCCACTTTTTGCCAATACGGGAAGACTACAAGGTAGAACGACTGGCCCGAATCTACACCGACGAGATCATTTGTAATCATGGTACGCCTCGTGACATCATTTTAGACCGTGATGCTCGGTTTACTTCGCGATTGTGGGAAACATTTCAAGCGGCCCTTGGTACATCGCTTAACCTGAGTACTGCATTCCATCCTCAAACTGACGGTCAGACTGAAAGAACGATCCGTACTCTTGAAGACATGCTCCGCGCGTGTGTCATAGACTTCGGAGGTAGTTGGAACAAATATCTACCGTTAGTCGAATTCTCGTACAACAACAGCTATCATGCCAGCATACAAATGGCACCATTCGAGGCCTTATATGGAAGGAGATGTCGTTCGCCTATTGTGTGGCACGAGATCGGTCATTCGCAATTAACCGGTCCCGAGTTACTACAAGAAACGACTGACAAAATCCTCCAAATTCGAGACAACTTGGCAAAGGCTAGGGATAGACAGAAGAGTTACGCCGATAGAAGACGCAAGCCCCTTGAATTTGACGTTGGCAACTACGTACTCCTAAAGGTGTCACCTTGGAAGGGTGTGGTCAGATTCGGCAAGAAAGGGAAACAAGCGCCTCGATATGTTGGACCTTTTAAGATTCTGGAAAGGATCGGAAAAGTCGCCTACAAACTCGAACTACCGGAGGAACTCAGTAACGTCCACCCGACTTTCCATGTGTCAAACCTCCGAAAATGCCTAGCTGACCATGATCTGATTGTACCCCTCGACGATCGTCAGGTCAACGAAACGCTACACTTCGTGGAAAAGCCTGTTGAAATCATGGATCGCCAAACCAAGCAACTCAGGCGCTCGCGCATCCCTATCGTGAAAGTGTTGGACCGTTGTCGTGACCCTAAACAGTCAGTATAAGGCAGTTCATCTTCAGATACAAAGGCGGAATCAATGTAAATGAAGTTACACAGCTATTCCTCTTAATTTCCTCTTATATAATCACTTTCTGAGTCGTTTTACAACAAATCTGACAAAAATCCGGCAGAAGATATCGCTCCAAAGTTGCAGAAGCGAAATCATGATCTAGTATTTATAGGCTTCTGGTTTCGCTCCAAATAACAGGAGCGAAACCCCATGATTTCATCAGGAGCGAAATCACCAGGTTCAGTTGGAGTGAAATTAATAACAAGCACTCAGGAGCGAAATTAACTTATTCCTGATTTCGCTTCTAATGACCCACATGTTATTAGGAGCAAAATTAACATCTAAAATCCTAATTTGACTTCCGTGCTCCAATCTAACCTATCTAGACCTAAGACTCGATACAGACGTAGTTAACAGACATTTAGAGCACCAACAGACTCCCCCTTGGATGTTGACGAAGTCTTTGGCTCCGAGTCTTCAGTCTTGGTCTTTTCTCCAACTTTGTCTTCTCATCGTAAAAACTTGTAGGAACGTTTGACGACCTGACGAGTCGATCAGAAGAGTGCTTAGATAGAATCAGAGGCGGAATTCATTGATTCTGTCTTCGTGTAGCTTGATTTCACTATTTAACGTCTCGTTTATTGATCTATTGACAAATTACAAGCTCTGGAGACAAAATGGCAGGGCTTCGCCGTACCTTACAAGACCATCACCTTCACTACTACTAGATTCGCTCATGTGTCCCCTATATATAGTCATGGTGGGTTCGCTTATATGGACATGTCCGTATAAGCGGACCTGACATAAAAGCGGACCTGACATAAAAGAGGACCTGACATAAAAGAGGACCTCCTATGTCCGTATAAGCGGACCTCCTATCATATGGTCATATAAGCGAACCTAACACACTAAACACCTACAATCTCCTGTTTTCTTGTACAATGAGCCCAAAAATAACATTCTAAGACAAAGACTTGATCCAAGACGAAATCAACAGATGAAATGCACCAACAGACTCCCCTCAGATGTTGATGGAGTCGTTCATCAAGTCTTTGGCAACTTCATGTCTGTACTTCTTTAGTCTTGAACAATCTCTAGGGCTCTTCAATCTTGGTTGGTCTTCTTCAGGAACTCTTCCTGGAATTAAGTACCTGGATCTTTCTCTGGCTCTAACTTTCATCAGACTCCCCCTATCATCATGCTGGGATCGCCGTCCGGAAATCGTTATCACCATTGAAATCAACTCCTGGCTTTATCAGTTTAAACTTCTTCTCAGGTTCTGATGTATCTCCTGGCTTTCCGTAGCAACAGAATCAGAAACCTGCACAACTCAAACAATCTATCACAAACAAACACAATTGTGATTCAACTTAATGAATCAACTAATCATTTAAGAATATTCAAGAGTTTTTCACATTTAACAATTTATTAAACTTTCCAAAATCCGATTAACCATTTCAAATCACTTTAACCAAACCAACTATTCATCTTGTTTAGCCTTTGAGATTTTGAATTTCAGCTCTCCAACATCAGTTGTCGAAAATCTTTTTGGATTTTTCAAATATGAAACACAAATGCAATAACATCAATTAAAATGCAAAAATGAAATATGTACAAACATATTTTTGTGAGTTCGCGCAAGAGGATCATATCAGCTGCTGACTAGACACTAGCACCGTTAAGCTGTTATTTCATTTTAAGCTTTTAAACAGTTCGCGTTGATTGTCGATATATTGATCCACTTAAATTCTCACAAAATGTTCAACCTGTTCGGGATACAGATTTAGTGTTTTAGAACTTAAACATCTACATGTGTCCCACCTCAGTATATACTCCCGTATCCAGACCCCAGTATTCAGTCTTACAGGTGAGTATACCACAGCTGATATATGTAAAGGGGTAGGTGCGAGGGCCGTGAGAGCTCAGGTCGATACTTCCATATACGCAGAGAGATGACGGCTTCGACTTTAAGGTGGGTCCCCTTTAGAGGATCTTTTTTTACAACAGCAAAGATTATTAATTTTATTGTTTAATCAGATTGCTGAGGGCTAGCTTATATTTCAAAGCTTTTTGCAGAAAGTATTATCCGGGGACTAGGTCAGTACTTCCATACAGCAGAAGTCCCGGGATAATACCCCAGATATCACTGAGCATAAAGACCTAGTATCTCAGAATACGGGACCCTTCAAACAGGATTTCAGGGGTTACCTATATATCCTGGAGGTGTTCCCCACGTAGACGTAAGTGAAATTTATGTTTATATCCCAAACTGATCTACTAATTCTGTGAAAACCTATCGACACATCTTTAACGAGACTGCTTAATTGCATTTATACATTACAAATTTTTAGCGTACTGTGCCAGTCTAGCTGATGTACTATCATTTCCCCTATTCGCACCAAAACTCATTTTTAATTTTTCGATGTTTTTGACATTTTCAAATTTTCAAATTTTTTTTTAAAATTTTACTCCCCCTAAAATCAAAATATATTTCAATTTTGATTTTTTGGGAAAATTTGAAACGATTTGTACAAAATTTGACAACTTGATGAGAATCGCATCAATTCTCCATCCACATGGCGTAAACAATCAGAACTCCCCCTCTCAACAAACTATTTTCCCATTATGATCTCAAAACACTTAAGTTTGTTTTAATCAAAATGGTTTTTCCGGAAAACTTAGTTTGTTTACCAATCATTTGTAGATTCTGGGGATCAAATCATGTAGTTAACTCAAGTTCAATTTAATGACCTTGATTAACCACTTGTAGAATTGATCTGATTCAAAATCTGAACCACTTGAATCAATCACAAACAAACCTTTTACCTTTTGAATGAATGACGTTACCGAATACGAATTTTAGAAAGATGTCGATTCATGCTCCACGCTTACCAACCTGGGAACTCCGGCAAGTCAGGTTTTTCATTTAAACAGATTCACCCAAGCCTGACGGTCCTTGGGTGATTTTGAATTCTTGTTCAACAATGGTGGAAAATTTGCATCATCCATTGTTAAACCTGAATTCTCCTTTTTTACCTCAACCACTGGCTCCTCTGGTTTTGTCGAACCAGAATCATTGCCTGAGTGTGGCTTGTCTGACTTAGATGAGCCAGATTCATCGCCGACACCTTTCATCTTCTTCTTTTCCTCTTTCGTCCTCAGATTTGTATCTGATGAATTCGCCTTGCTTGACTTGGCATTCGAAGAAGTCGATTCATCAGAACTTTTATTTTTATCAACAGAAGAACCCGAGGACAAAATCTTCTCTAGATACTCTCTAGCTTTCTTCCTCTTCTTCCTCAGTCGGTCTTTCTGCCCCTGCGAAAGCTTCACTTTCGTCTCTTGAACTTTCTGTTCTTGAACTTTTGGTTTTTGAACTTTTGGTTCTTGAACTTTCAGTTCTTTGGGTTTGACCTTGACTGGAATTCTTGCCACTTTCTGAGATACAGCCCTCGATCTTTCATTTGATCTCCTTGGGCAATCTCTGGCAATATGACCTTTGATCTGACAATCGTAGCATCTTCTGGTCTCATAACTCCAATTCCGGCAGTTAACAACAATGTGTCCTTGATAACCGCATCGGTAACACACTCTGTTATTGTACCGTATACCACCTTCACACCAAACGCTCAGATCATAGCATTGTCTGGCTTGGTTATATTCCTTCCTCAAGTTTGCTGGATTTGGCTTTTGAGCACTGTGGTCCGACCTGCACCACTTATTACCAACAATTTTTGAGTTTTCATTTTTTATTTTTTGTAACTTTTCATTGCGATTGGATGATCGATCTGATGAACTTTTATTATCTTTTTGTTTCTGTTCCACTTTCTTCTTCAAAGATCTTTGTTTAGAACATTCACCTTTTTCAGTTGATTGTAGAACAATTTTCTGAAATTTTTCTTTTAATTTTAAAAACAATTTTTGTTTTTCTAATTTTTCATTTACATCATCAGATTTTTCATCGCAATCTTCAACTTTGACATTGTCAAAGTTTGTGACATCGTCACTTATTGGAACTGAATTGATAGGTTTTGGACAGGGGATATTCAAAAACTCAGATGATGTCACAAAACCTTTCAATTTCTTTTCAAGTTCATCAATTTTGTTTCTTGAATTCTCAGCTTCATTTTCAAGCTGAGATATTCTTTCAAGATGAGACTTGATAATTTTTTCATTTTCTATTTTAATGTTTTCAAGAACAGATTTTTCATTGTTCAAAACTTTTACCTGTTCTTGAAATTTTGTTTCATTTGTTTTCAAATTTTTGTTCTCCAGTTTTATCCAGAAATCTTCATTTTCTGAAGATTTCTTTTTGCTTTCAAAATCTTTTTCTTTTTCTTTCAACTTCTTGTTTTCAAAAGTCAAACTGTTCAAATTACTTAACAGTTTGTCATTTTCAACTTTCAGTTTCTCACAATTTCCCTGCAACACCAGAATCTGTTTTTCATCAGTTTGTTTCTCATTGTTCAACTTCTTGACTTCAGATGTCAAACTTTCCGCATCTTTCAAGAGTTTGTCATTCTCAGTCTTGAAGTTGTCACATTTTGAGCAACCTGTTTCATTCTTCACAGATTCTTCAGCCTTTAAAGCTCCTTCTTCCGATGAATGATCAAAGATAGGTGCGTTTTCTGCAATCTCTTTCTTTAACTCTGATTCAGGATTCACAGATACAGGTTTTTCAGATTCTACTTTCTCAATCTTGACCGATGGAACTTGTTTAATCTTCTCAGCTCTGATTTTTTCTTTAACAATGACTGCCTTTTGAATCTTTCTTTTTGCATCTTGTTTTTCTTTCAATTTTTCAATTTTATCGGCATAAAATAACTTTCCACTACGTTGATCAGATGGAAGTTGTTGTTTAAGATATTCAAGCTTCCGGATTTTCTCTTCATAATTGTCACTTTCTTCATCAGACGAATGGTCAAAAATCGGAACTTTTTCAACAACTTCTTTTGCTGAGACTGTTTCTTCTTCTTGCTTTATTGGAAAATACTGTTGAGATTCATGATACACATATGCCAACAATTCCTCAAACTCCATGTTTTGATCTTCAAAGTTTCTCAAATTCACTTGCACTCTAATATTTGACCAAATTGATCACCCCTCAAGAACACACGCACCACTAAGTCGACAAAACACTTTCTTGGGCCGATAAACTATTTGTCTTTTGGGCCGCCCACCTTCACTAATAAACGACAAACTGAATGCCGACAAATTCACTTAAAATGACAAAAGATTAGGCCGTTTAAAACAACCAATCACATGACTGCACTATGATTTCTTTTTATTGGGCCTCTCTTCATACTTATGACAATCACATGTAATGTCTAAAAATAGCCGACATTGCTTATCACAGTTACATGCTCATTTGACCTTATTTATACAAGTGGGCGGTGCAACATGGACAACTAAATCACACAACAGACAAATGGGTCGGTGCAAAAATACTCTACCTTGGGCCTTGTTTAGTGGCTACATGTGCAGACAATAACAAAAACCAGTTCACAAATATTCACAAGTCAAATATTCACAAAGACTTGTGATTGGGCCTCACTTCACGTGCAAAAGAAACAAACCACACTTAGCCGACAACACACTTAAACATCAATTGTGATTGGGCCAACTTGAGTTAATGGGGCGGTGCAATCAAAACCAAACACTAACTATCCGACAACTTATACACGATCTGAACCACCACGTGAAGATGATGACACAAAAGCGAACCACTATGGAAACTTATAAGCGGACCACTGATGACATTTTGAGCGGACCCTATTTTAGCATTTGGAGCGAACCTAATGTGTTGATCTATGAGCAGACCAGATTAATAACCGAGAGCGAACCTGACAATACCCTAAAAGCGAACCAGATGATTGTACCTTCGAGCGAACCTAGGTGCAATTTTGGAGCGGACCTATCCTCAAAACGTATCTAAAAGCGGATCTGTTGAGCGAACCTATCCACTGTCCGCATAAGCGGACCTAAGTTCGAAGCAGTTTTGACCCATTTTTAGTCCGTATTTCAGTCCAAAACTTTCAAGGGTTTGTCTTTGTTCAATAATACACCGTCTGTGAGATTTTCGTTCGATTTTATCCGATAAAATTCCCTGAACTGATGAAAGAAGGTGTAGAAATCAGAATTTTGAGTGAAAATCGAGCTAAACGGTGAGAACTCTTCCTCCTGTGCTCTGATACCACATGTAGGAACGTTTGACGACCTGACGAGTCGATCAGAAGAGTGCTTAGACAGAATCAGAGGCGGAATTCATTGATTCTGTCTTCGTGTAGCTTGATTTCACTATTTAACGTCTCGTTTATTGATCTATTGACAAATTACAAGCTCCGGAGACAAAATGGCAGGGCTTCGCCGTACCTTACAAGACCATCACCTTCACTACTACTAGATTCGCTCATGTATCCCCTATATATAGTCATGGTGGGTTCGCTTATATGGATATGTCCGTATAAGCGGACCTGACATAAAAGCGGACCTGACATAAAAGAGGACCTGACATAAAAGAGGACCTCCTATGTCCGTATAAGCGGACCTCCTATCATATGGTCATATAAGCGAACCTAACACACTAAACACCTACAATCTCCTGTTTTCTTGTACAATGAGCCCAAAAATAACATTCTAAGACAAAGACTTGATCCAAGACGAAATCAACAGATGAAATGCACCAACAAAACTTCTATCTTCATAGGATCAGGATCACTTCCTAGCTCCATCTTCAGACTCCCCTTTGACTGTTGATCCAGACTCCCCCTCTCAGTATACTGGAATCTGAGATCTTGATCTGGTTCAATCTTTAATACTTCGTTGCCGTGGGAATGATGAAGTCCGTAACCTGTGTCTCGAACATCAAACATTACAAACTTATCTTTTCACAAAAACACACAGTCTATCAGTTCTAGAAATCCACTCAAGTATTCAGGTCCAAGTTAATGACCCTGATTACTCAATTAATCTACCATGTCCAATTTAATGACCTTGGTTGATCTTTTGACAATACAGACTGATTTTATTAAATATTTTCAAACATTTTCTGAAAATAACAAGCATAAAATTAATGAACTTGTTCTAACTTTTCATCAACTCAATCTTTAACAAAATAAGCTCTCCTCATTCTTCGGCTCAGAACTTTTCCTGCATCTGCTTCAATCTTCAAGAATCCACCGATTAACTCTCCACTTTGGTTTGTCAAAAATAAAGCAGAAATGAAAAATCTTTTTGGATTTTAATAAAGTGTTCTAAACTAAGAAATGAAATACAGAAGCTTAAATTGCAGAAAGTAAACAAAGTAAACTATTTACAAACTTATTTTTGGTGAGCGTGTCAGGGAATCATATCAGCTTATCAGACAAATTACAAGTACTGTTAAGCTTCATTTCATACTCAGACTTAAACAATTCACGTAGATTGTCGATATACTGATCCATTTTAAATTCTCACACAAATTTCAATCTATTCAGGATACGATTTAGATGTCTTATGAACTTAGCTCATTCATGTGTCCCACCTCTTGAATATACTCCCGTATCCAGAATCCCAATATTCAGTCTTACAGGTGAGTATACCACAGATGATATCTGTTAGGGGTTAAATGCGAGGGCCGTGAGAGCTCAGGTCGATACTTCCGTATACGCAGAGAGATGACGGCTTTGACTTTTCGGTGTGTCCCCTTTAGAGGATCTTTTAGTTACAACAGCACACGATTAGCATTTTGCAATGTTTCATCGTTTTTTTTGCTGAGGGTGGTGCTATATTTCAAGCAATGCGGAAAGTATTATTCGGGGACTAGGTCAGAACTTCCATTCAGCAGAAGTCCCGGAATAATACCCCAGATATCACTGAGCATAAAGACCTAGTATCTCAGAATAAGGGACCTTTCAACGAGATTTCAGGGGTTACCTATATATCCAAGAAGTGTTCCCCACGAATTTCGCAAGTTTGAAATTTTAGGTTTATATCCCGAATAAATCTACTAAATGTGCGAAAACCTATCGACACATCATCAGTGAGACTGTTTAACTAATCTAAACTTTACAATTCTTTAGCATACTGTAACTGTCTAGCTGATGTACTATCATTTTCCCTTTTTACACAAGCTCTTTTTCAGTTTTCTATTGTTTTTGGATTTTGAAAATTTTATCATGTTTTTGTATTTTTGAATTTTTTAAAAGATATCTACTCCCCCTAAATACCAAAACAGGTAAAAAATCGACAAACCATTGCAGATTGTTTCTCATCTTCATCCGCAACAGTACTCTCATCGACGCCAATAATGCCATCCGCCACCTACAGAAGCTTCATACCGTTCAGTTTTAACAGATATTTAAACCTTGTTTTATCAAAAGCTTTGGTATGTAAATCAGCTTTCTGTTCGTCAGTGTGGATTTTCTCAATTCGTATCAACTTTTTCTCGAAACAGTCGCGAATAAAGTGATGACGAATTTCTATATGTTTAGTTTTAGCGTGATGTACTGGATTCTTTGTTATATTTATTGCGGCCCCATTATTAACAAAAAGAGGTGTGTTAAGAAACTGCAAACCGTAGTCGCGCATCTGTTGCTGTATCCACAGGATCTGAGAGCAGCAACTGCTAGCAGACACGTACTCCGCTTCACATGTAGATAGCGCCACAGACGTTTGTTTCTTACACTGCCAGGTAACCAATCTAGGTCCAAAGAGCTGGCATCCTGCAGTTGTTGATTTTGCATTGACTTTGCAGCATCCGAAATCCGAATCGGAATACCCTTCGAGCATAAAGTCACCTGTTCTAGGATACCACAACCCCAATGTAGGAGTTCCCTTCAGGTAGCGTAATATCCTCTTCACAATAATCATATGCGAAGCTCTCGGGTTAGATTGATATCTTGCTGCGAGGCACGTTGGGTACATGATATCAGGCCGTGAAGCTGTTAAGTACATCAAAGAACCTATCATGGAACGATAGAACGTTTCATCAGCCCTGTCTCCGGTGAGATCTGGGTGAATCCCATGATTTGTTGCAAGTGGGGTAGCAGCTGGAGTAGAACTTGACATCCCAAATTTCTCTAGAATATCATGCACATACTTCGTCTGGTGAATGAAAATTCCCTCAGGTAGTTGTTTAACTTGTAGTCCCAAAAAGAATTTCATCTCCTCCATTGATAACATTTCAAATTTTTGCTTCATCACCTGTTCGAAATCTTTGCACAGATTCTCATTTGTCGACCCAAAAATTATATCATCCACATAAATCTGAACTATCAGAAGATGTCCGTCGACCTCTTTAGTGAAGAGAGTGGCATCCACTTTTCCACGTATGAAGCTGTTGGCTAGTAGGTGTTGAGACAAAGTCTCGTACCAAGCTCTCGGGACCTGGTGTAAACCATACAGCGCTTTATCCAGCAAGTAGACCTTGTTCTTGTGGATTGGATCGGTAAAGCCTGGTGGCTGTCCGACATATACCTCCTCTTTGACCTTCCCATAAAGAAACGCCGATTTTACATCTAACTGATATACTTTGAAGTTCTTCCAAGACGCAAATGCAAGGAAAATTCTGATAGCCTTTAGTCATGCCACAGGAGCATAGACTTCTATAAAATCAATCCCCTCCTGTTGACTAAAGCCCTGAACAACGAGTCGAGCTTTGTTCCATACAACAACTCCTCTGTCGTTTCTCTTACATTTAAATACCCATTTCGTATTGATTTTCTATGACCATCCGGCAAATCCACTAGCTTCCACACACCCAACTTTTCAAACTGACTTAATTCTTCTTGCATCGCATTGACCCAAGAATCTTCAGTAAGTGCCTCTTTATATGTTCTCGGTTCGATCTACGAGATAAAACAACTTAATGAAAAATCAGTTTGTAAAGGTGCTACTGTAGAATAAAAACATGTAAAGCCCTGGTCAATTTGACGTCTTGTGCGAACGCCCGATTGCAATTCTCCTATGATCAACTCCTCTGGATGGTATGAAAGAGTTCGTGGCATTGCTTCACTTGGAACATCCACATCGCCTTCCAGATTAGTAACATTTTGATCTGCATCTTGTTCACCGACTTGGTTTGTTTGACTTGAGAACTGGATCTGCTCCCCCTTAGAATCTGAATCACTATGGTCAAATACTGGCATGTTCTCAGCTTCTTGATCATCATCCTCTGTCGACTGATTACCAGGAGCAACTTCATCTTGTTGAACATCATCATGTTCACCAGCATTACTAGGACCTGCTTCATCATCATTTGAAGTTTCCCTTGGTCTTCTAGAATATTCAGCTGGGAACCTTTGATGTGACTCGTACTCTCGCAAAATATCCAACTCATCAAAGAAATCTTGTTGTTGTTCTTCTTCTTCTCTCATATCAAACGAATCCCACAACTTGTCATAATGATATCGCCATGAATCTCCAGGATTCTGCGGCGGCATTGTATAACCTTGACATTCAACATTTGCAGCTTCAATAATCCGCTTCTCACTTGGAACGAAGACACGTCGTGTAGGACTTGAATAACCAACAAATATACCCTCAATGCACTTCGGACCAAACTTTCCATAAGGCTCTAGAACAGTACAGGGTGACCCGAACGATTCAAGATACTTCAAATTAGGTTTGCGGTTATTGATCAACTCAAAGCATGTTTTGTTGAACTTTTTGACAGTGAGAACTCTGTTGAGCGTATAGCATGCGGCGGAAACAACTTCAGCCCAAAAATTTATCGGTAACTTTGAATCTGCGAGCATAGTTCTAGCCATCTCGATAAGTGTCCGATTTTTGCGTTCTGCGACTCCATTCTGCTGCGGAGTGTACGGAGCACTAAACTCATGCAAAATACCTCGTTCATCACAAAATTCTTCCATCTTGCTATTCTTGAACTCAGTACCATTATCACTTCGAATTCTTTTGATACGCCTCTGGTACAGATTCTCAATTATTTTGAACAACGCCATCAAACTATCAAATGTTTCATCTTTCGGTTTCAAAAAAGAAACCCATGAAAATCTGGAATAATCATAAGTAACCACAAGACAATATTTGTCTCCCGTAATACTCTTGACATTCACTGGACCAAACAAATCCATGTGAAGTCTCTCCAGGGGTCTTGAGACTGAATTGACTTGCTTTGAAGGGTGTGACTTTTTCTTCTGCTTGCCTTTAACACAACTAATGCACTCCCCTTCCAGATGAAAACCTTTGACATGAACTCCTATAACCAAATCATTGTGCACCAAGTGATTCATTTTTCTAAGATGTATATGTCCCATCTTCCAGTGCCACAATCTCGATTTTTTCTCAGTTGCTCTGGACACAAAACAATGAGCCTGACCTGTGGTTGTAGTAGCTACGCTCATATCCAACACGTACAGATCATTAACTCTTGGTGCCCTCATGATAATCCATTCCTCAGGGATAACAAATCCTGGCTTCAAGATCAAACATTCTTTATCAGTGAAGTGAGTGGTATACATCCTGTCACAAATCTGCGAAATACTCAGTAGATTGTTCTCCAGTTCAGCAATGTAGTTAACTCTTTCAAACGTCACAATCCCGTTGGATAACGTTCCTTCACCAATAATCCTTCCTCCTTGATTACCCGCGAAACCAACATAACCTCCATTGATATTCTTCACATCATACAACAATGCAGTCTTGCCTGTCATATGTCGAGACGCTCCACTGGCCATAATCCAGCGTGAGACTAATCTCGGAAGATCCTGCACATATCACAAACATGATTCAAATACTTCAATAAAGATGCCGATTCATGCTTCGCGATCAAGGAAGCTCCAGCAA
This sequence comes from Helianthus annuus, assembly GCF_002127325.2. NCBI lineage: Eukaryota > Viridiplantae > Streptophyta > Magnoliopsida > Asterales > Asteraceae > Helianthus > Helianthus annuus. The sequence continues at coordinate 49,366,361 of NC_035446.2, read as the reverse complement.
TTCAAACTGCTTAGTCAAACATCGTGTCCACCCAAGCCTCAACAGTCTTGGGTGTAACCTTGGTACTTTTGACTCTCGCAACTTGAATTTTAAAGTTTTCAGCCTTAAGAGGTGGAAAATTTGCATCATATTCAATCTGAATTGAATCCTCAGAAGGTGAAATCTTTTTCTCAGTTTTAGGTTTCCAAACTTGTTGAGATAATGCTACCCATTTGTAAAACTTGTCATTTTTAGTTACCACTTTCTTTACAGGTTCATTTTTTACTTTGATGTTGTCACTTTTCAAACTCTTTTTCTCAACAACCACTTGTGCTTTACCCTTCACGTCAACTTTCTTCTTTTGAGTCTTCACAGCTTCAGTCTTAGGCTTCACGTTGGTACACTTTCGTGCAATATGACCAACTTGATTACATCTAAAACATGTTCGAGTATCAGCTAATCGACTCGTGCCTTCAGACTGAGACTATGAAGCTCTCTTCTCAAAGAACTCTTCATTTGATTTTGAAAAAATATCTTTCTCTTCATCAGCAAGTGAAGTCGAACTGTTCACAAACTTTTTCTTTTCAACGAACCTCTTGTTTTGAACATTTCTTCTCTGATAATTCTTACCACCCTGATAACCACCCGACCAATTGTTTTGGTTGTTATTACAAAATCGCGGTGAAATAACAGGTTTCTTGTAGTATGATTTATCTTTTTCAAAATTCATTTGTCTCTTTGTTTGACTCAAACTGTTCACTTCTGACAACTCAACTTCGACCAACTTGAAAACATTTGTTAATTTTTTCACATTCACATTCTCAATTGGAAACTCAGAATCCGAAAACAACTTATCAGATCCCGACATCTTGTACATGACAAGAGTAGGTTCATCATTTAAGTTGTTTTTGGACTTTTGTTTCGGAATGTATTTGTCCAAGAAACATCCATCATCTTCAGCTGAATCAGACATCAAAACACTTTCAGCTGTGCTTTTAACAATCTCTGTCTGAACACTATCATCAGATGATGAAGAAGAAAATGTAACATCAGTTGAATCAGGAAGTTTCACTTCATTCTCTTCTTCAATTTCAACCAGCCCAGATTGTTTTCTCGAATAATTGTCAAGAACTGGTGGTGGAACTTGATTAAAACCCACCCCTGTTCCATCAGAGTACACATCTTCGCCTGCTTTATTTTTCCCGATGGGTTTGGGAACAATTTGTTGCAAAACAAAGCTTGCGGAGTTGTAACTCTTAAGCTTCAACTGGATTCGCTCATTTTCAATTTCAGCCTCTTGAACTTTAAGTTTCAATTTAGCGATTACATCCAGTTGTTGGTTGATTGATTCTTCTTTTAACCTAAGCACAGTTTTTAGTTGAATATTTTCTTTATAAGTTTTACCATTTCGATCATCATTATCTTTCATTGTGTTTTTCAGCTTCTCAAATTTCTCAGTAATTTGACGGTTTTCAAGAACTAACTTTTTATTTTCTTGCCTAATCCTTTCATGATCAGTTTTATCGTTTTCAATTTTGTTAGTTAACTCTTTTAACCTTTCAGTTGAAGCTTTAACCATCTTGTCACGATCAAGAATTTGATCTTCAACGTTTCTGACTTTTGCTGTCAGATCATCAACCTTCTTTCCGTTGAGATACGTGACTGTATTACAAAATTTGCATTCTTTGATGCAATTTTTGCAATCAACATCCCCATTGACTTTCTTACCTGATTCAGTCGTTGACATGTTTGAACTGACCTGGCTTTTAGACTCAGAGACGGATTTAGAATCTACCTCAATCGCCTTAGCTGCCAACACCTTGTCAGCCATCTTTCCAAGGTTTTCTGCATTCAACTCCTGAGTAGTGTCAATGATTCCAGTATCAACCTTCTTTGACTTCTCTTTCTCTTCTTTCCCCTTCTTCTCTTTCTCTTCTTTCTCCTTCTCATCTCCACTTCCCCACCATTTATTCTGCCAATAATCATCATCATCTTTTAACTCTTTGATTATGGCCTCTAAATCAACAGTGTTATGGTCACTAGCAATGTTTCCATATGGATCAAGATAACACTCCCTATCTGGATCCCATCTATTTGCTCTTTTTGCTTCCGAAAAGATACCAGATATTCTGATCATTCTGTTCGTGGCCAACAACCTTCTGTAATTATACTTCTGTTCTTCAGTTCTGTTGTCTTTCCTAGGAACAGGTTCATTCTTTGCCATGAAAGCGTATCCAACCGCATCTTCCTCCGGTAGCAACTCACTCCAGTCGTAACCTTCATCATCATAAATCACCGCAAGAGCTCTAGATTTTTCTTTGTTCTCTTCAATCTGCTTCATTCTTGGCGGCTCCGATTTGTTCTGATGATATATCGCCTTCTTGTAGTAATCTTCTCTGAACGGATTCTCAGACTCATCAGCATATGCGTTTCTGCATTCACGCTTGAAGTGACCTTTCTGCTTGCACTTGAAGCATGTCACCTTGGACTTGTCAAGCCCCAACTTGGTAGATAGTCCACCAATTGACTTCCTCCCGGTTATCTCCATGAAACGCTGTGCTCGACGAATAGCACTAGCCATGCACCACCTTATATCAATCAGTTCCATTTCTTCAGGATCTATTTGATCATAATCCTCTTTTGTTAGGTTGGTGTTGCCAATCTTCCCAGCCACAAGACTTTCATAAGATTCCAATACCGACGCAAGGAAAACCATCTGCTGCTTTGCCGACTCCTCGCTGAAATTCTGAGCATTTTTCATGTCTACAGCGATGTTGCAGTGAAACAAGTTCTTTGCATCAGACTGGTTTGAATTTGATGAAGACCCACTGTGATATCCATTGTGATAACCACTACTTTGACTTTCTTTGCTTATTGTGGAAACATTTTCAGCAGAATACGCAGTCTTGGGAGAATTGTTCTTTGGCATCATGCTCTTTGGATAATACAAATCCAAATTCTGCTGGTATGATGAATGATTGACTTTGTATGTCTTCTTTAATTCCAGCTCATGACTTTCAAGTCTCTCAATCAACAAATCCACAGTAAGATCTGCAGGCTTGATCGTATTCTTCAGCATCAACGCATAGTACTGCCAATCCATTTCATCCGGTAACGAATCGAACAATTTGTCAACTAGCTCATCTTGAGGATAAGAAATTCCATGTCTCGCTAGTTCCAGTTTCAGATGCCCAAACCTCTCAATCATTTTACAGACTGACTCATTCTTTAAACACCCAAACAAATCAAACTCTTTTTTAAGTAGTTTCTTTTTGTTTTTCACTATTTCTGCACTCCCTAAACATTTGTCTTTCAACTTTTCCCAGAGATCTTTAGCACTGCTGTACTCGATCAACGAAATTATATCTTCACGAACAGATTGAAACAGCAACACAACACATTTCTACTCAGCAACAAACGATTCTATCTCTTCAGATGTTGATAAAGTTTCACCCTTTTTGCCTCCAGCATCGTATCCATTTTTGAGACTCTTCCAACTAGGAAATGCAAAAGCCATTAACCAATCCTCGAATTTCTTTGCCCATCGACTATACTCCTCGATAGCCGTCAACTTCGGTGGTTTGTTGTAAGTTCCGAAAGCACTTTCAACCTCCAAAGCATCCGATAATTTCTTCTTTGCATTTGGCGGATTCTCATTGTTGTTGTTTGAAGATGTATCGTCTCCCGAATTTCCAGCAAAAGCATACATGTCACTAAACGGGTTCATGAAAATATCATCCATCTTGAACGTACCTGAAAAATCAGCAAACACTTAGAGAAATTTTCGAAATTTTGAAAAACCTGTGATTTCGAGCGAAATCAATCTTTATGAGCGAAATCAAACAAAATGAGTTCGAGCGAAATCAGATATGTTCTGATTTCGAGCGAAATTAGGTGATACGTTTTGAGCGAAATCAGACTTTGACTGATTACGAGCGGAGACAGATTATATCACACGAGCGAAATCAACTTTTGTTGTATCTACGAGCGAAATCAGATATTTCGCTTCTAATGGCCAAGTGACTCTTCGAGCGAAATCAAGCAATTACAAGCGAAACCTTCGATGTGTTTTGGAGCGAAATCAGGTTTTTAGTGGATTTTTACCATTTTTAATCCGTATTTTAACCTGATTCTTTCTAGGGTTTGTTAATTGTATGTTTTACACAATATACTCGAAATTCAGACCATTTCAACCGTAGGAACTAGTTCAAATCAGAAAAGTATGAGAAGAAGTGAGTAGAAGTAAGAGAATCTGGTAGAATCAAGCTGTAGTAGTGTGAACTCCTCGTCCTGAGCTCTGATACCACTTGTTGGACCGTTGTCGTGACCCTAAACAGTCAGTATAAGGCAGTTCATCTTCAGATACAAAGGCGGAATCAATGTAAATGAAGTTACACAACTATTCCTCTTAATTTCCTGTTATATAATCACTTTATGAGTCGTTTTACAACAAATATGACAAAAATCCGGCAGCACCTTGACTCAGATTTCGCTCCAAAGTTGCAGAAGCAAAATCATGATCTAGTATTTATAGGCTTCTGGTTTCGCTCCAAATGACAGGAGCAAAACCCCATGATTTCATCAGGAGCAAAATCACCAGGTTCAGTTGGAGTAAAATTAACAAACAAGTACTCAGGAGCGAAATTAACTTATTCCTGATTTCGCTTCTAATGACCCACATGTCATTAGGAGCGAAATTAACATCTAAAATCCTAATTTGACTTCCGTGCTCCAATCTAACCTATCTAGACCTAAGACTCGATACAAACGTAGTTAACAGACATTTAGTGCACCAACAGAAAGTCCGATGGGAAGGCAAACGAGGCGCGGAGTTCACTTGGGAACTCGAAAGCGACATGAAGGCTAAGTACCCGTAGTTATTCAAATGAAGATCTGAAGCGTCAAATTGGTAATTCACGGTGCTGTGCAGCTTCGAGCCTAATTTCGGGACGAAATTCCCTAAACAAGGGGAGGCTGTAACATCCCGTGTTTTCGAATGTCAAAGTCAAAGTCAAAGTCCAAGTCAACTTTGACTTTCTTTAACTATAATTAGTCTATTTTATGTTTTATTTGTATTATGTGGAGTAAGTGTTGTAATCAAGAAAGAATCAAAGTAATCGAATGTTTGATCGACGCGAACCGACTTACGACTGTGAATAGTATGAAGTAACAATGCGATAAAGTTAATCAATCAATAATCAGGCTAATCAAATCATCAATCGAACTCGAATCTCGAACTATGCGAATTTGGTGTTATATTACTTGTGTGTGTGCCTTACGTGTTACCTGTGCGTGCTTATTTTATGTTTTGTGTGGTATTCAATCAAATCAATCGAAACTCAAACCGAAACTTGAATCTTAAATCGAAGGCAATCGGAATCGAATTACGACGAATGGTAACGTCGGGATAGGGTGAGATATAGATGATTGTATGTTAGATATAGTAGTTGGGAATGAAAGTAATTTGAATAGGAAACTCTATCGTACTCGTATCGTCTTTAATCGAAATCAAAACATCGAAAATCGTCGCACCGAACACTCGAACCAGGCTGTTGATCGATCAGGCTGTCAGCCGAGCCAATCGGACAGACTGTCTGATCGAGCAGGCTGTCCGATCGGGATGCCTGGCCGATCGGCCAGCCCTTTCCTCTTTTGGAGCCTATAAATAGGGCTGTCATTGTCATTCTTTCCACTTTTGGAAACTCTCTGACCGACCAGCTCGTGCTCCTCACCTTTTCTCAGATTTCTTCCGATTCCGGTAAGTTTTCATCCTAAATCTTGTACTTTCTTGATCAAAACATGCTCCTACACCTTTCTATCTTTCAAATCTTGATTTCTAACTGTGAAATCACCAAGATCTAAGCATTCTTGGATGATGTCATCATGGTGTTCTTCAAGAACATCATGTTTTGGCTTCAATCCACCATGAATAGCTCGGATCTAACCGATTTCTACATAAACAAGCTAAGATCTACCAAAGATCTAAACATTTACATGATGTGAAGAATTGAAAGAAGGAATTCCAACTTTCTTTCAACTCTTTTACACTCAATGCATTCCAAACCGGTAGAAACGGAGCTTGAGTCAACTCACCAAAACATTCCAGTGGATGAGTGGTTCAAGATTCGGATTCTATCTATGAGGTTCACCGACTTCGGGTTAAACGTTAAACTGCCATCCCGAACCGTTCACTGGCCGATCGAGCCTACCGGCCGATCGAACGGACTGTCCGAACGAACTGTCCAGCCGAACAAACAACCCGTTCGATCGAACCTACTGTTCGATCGACCAGGCTGTTCGACCCCTTTTCATCACTTGTTAACCTGTAACACGTAGAATGCTATTCACCGTTATGCTATCGAACTGTTCAGGCTAACCCTACTCTCAAGCGCTCCCTTCAATCCATCAATCAATCGCTGTGAGTATACTCGATCCCTTTTTGCTTTTAGCACTTTTGGGTGTTACATACATTACTTATATCAAAACACTATCGAACACACTACTCAATTATTTGAACGCTAACCGATTCGCATGTATTACGTGACTAAATGAATGCTTGTTTATTGTGTTTACACGTGGAATGCTGTCTACCTGCCTTAACGACGTAGTACTATAGTTTGGACTCAGCACCCGTTCACACGGGGGTTGTTAAGGACAATTACTTGCATGGATTACGGTGGTAATCATGTATTGTGAACCGTCTCGGACAGTCAACCCGCAGTCATTGGTATCGATAGGTCCATGTCGATAATTAACATGCTTCGTTTTCCTCTGTGTACGTGCTGGTTATGCGTAAACTATTTCGAACTCTATATGCTATTATCAAACTTGTATGCTCACCTTTACATTATATGTATTGACTTTATTTTAACGTATGTGACAGGTGTTTAAGATGTTTGCTTGCTAGGAAAGCGAGGCTAGAATAAAGCTCTAGAGGCCCGACAAATAGTTGCTTGTCAGGAAAAAGCAACTAGAGCATAGTTGTCTGTAGATCTTGTCAGGCTAGGTCTTTAGGAGCATTTGAACAATATTTATATGTTTTATTTTAAATCTGAGTTGTCGGAACAGAATATTTGACTAGTTGTTATCTATAATAATTTGTTTGTTATTTCGGACACGGTATGGGACGTGTCATTTAAACTGAATAGTGATGATAATTGTTATGGAAACTTCTGGACGATCTGTTTCGCTCAGTGCCATGCCCCGATGATGCCGCCATCGGTTGGGGTGTGACATTTGCAAGATTCCATTCCTGCACGTTGTATGATATCCTTCGCAAAAGACTGCTGAGATAGGAACATGGTGTCCCTAGTGCGAGTGACGTGGATGCCCATAAAATATATCAAGGGTCCAAGGTCTTTCATTGCAAACTCTCCTGCAAGAACAGTCATTAACTGTTTTCGAAGACTGTCTGAGGAAGTGATCAAAATGATGTCATCCACGTAGATTAATAAATATGTAACTTGGGAACCATTATGATATATGAATAACGAGTTGTCAGACTTGCTCTGCTTAAAACCCTGCAAAAGAATAAAGTCAGTGAAACATTGATACCAGGCCCGGGGAGCCTTCTTAAGTCCATAGAGAGACTTCTTTAAGCGGCACACATGATCTGGGAAGTCGCGATGTCGAAACCCCATAGGCTGATACATGTACACAGTTTCATCCAGATGACCATGAGGAAAAGCATTGGTTACATCTAGTTGATGTATGGACCATGACTGAGAGAGATCCAGGGATAAGACAGTCCGGATGGTGTTTGGTTTAACCACTGGGCTAAATGTTTCGCCACAGTTAATGCCCACTTGTTGTTTGCAACCATCACAGACGAGACGTGCCTTATAACGTTCCAAACTGCCGTCTGATTTGAACATGTGCTTAAAGAGCCACATACACCTGATAATATTCATGTCTGGTGTTCTTGGGACAATTTCCCAGGTCTTGTTCTTAATTAAAGCACCAAACTCATCATTCATGGCATTATACCATTCCGGCGTGGACAAAGCAGTTTGAGGGGTCTTGGGTATGGGGACGATGGTAGAAGTGTGAAGGTCAAATAGTTGGCGAGGTTTGGAAATACCCTCCATGGAACGCGTTCTCATGGAACGTGATGGTGGAGGGACCGGTTGTGGTGGAGGAGGGGGTGTCGGGTGGGTTTGGCACAGTAGGTTGGGCCGGATGTTTTGGCCGTCTGGAGTAGGTAAGAATGGGAGGGCTTTGGGCTGGGTGAGTGGGATGTGATATTGGGTAGGAGGTTGGAAGCGAAAAGGATGGGCCGGGAGGGCTGTTTGTGTGGTGGGCAGGAGTGTGTTGTTGGGCCGATTGAGAAGGAGGGCCGTAGAAGGGGCGGAAGGTGAGTGTTGGGCCGAAGGTGAAGATGTGTGGGTAGGACTGTGTGTAGTATGAGGCATAGGTGGATTAGGAGGGGAAGAGGAAGGTGTGGGCTGGCTGAGATGGTTCCACTAGAGAGGATGTAGGGGGGTGTGAAGAAAATCATATGAGGTAGGTGAGGTGGGTAGACGGATGCTATAGGGGAAAATGGATTCTTCGAAAAGAACATGTCGAGAAACAAAGATTGTGTGGGTAGTAAGGTCTAGACACTTGTATCCATGATGGTTTGGTGGGTAACCAAGGAAAACATAAGGTTTGGAGCGATTTGCTAATTTATGAATGGTGGTGCTTGGTAGAAGGGGATAGCATAGACACCCGAAGACGCACAAGTGGTCGTATTCGGGATTACAATAGTAGAGAAGGGAGGTTGGGGAGAGAAATTGGCGGTTTTTGTTGGGTAGAATGTTGAGAAGGTAGGTAGCAACTTCAAGCGCGTGATGCCAAAAGTTGGTAGGTAAGGAGGCTTGGGAGAGAAGCGTGCGAATCATATTATTAATTGTATGCATTTTTCGCTCCGCCTTCCCATTCTGAGAAGAAGTGTATGGGAAAGAGAAACGAAATGTCATGCCGTGTTGTTTGCAAAAATTTTGAAATTGTTTGTTTTCATACTCACGTCCGTTATCACATTGAAATTGTTTTATGTTTCGTTCAAATTGAGCGTGAATGTGATTGTAAAGGGTGAGGAAAGAAGAATAGGCTTGAGATTTATTGCTAAGTGGGAAAGTCCACAGAAAGTCGGTGTGGTCATCTAGAAATAAAATGTAGTATTTATGACCACCAGTGCTAAGGATCAGTGATGTCCATAGGTCACTTTGGATGATGTCAAAAGGTAATAAAGTGGAATTAATAGAATCACGAAAAGGTAATTTAATACTTTTACCAAACACACAAGGTTGACAAAAATTTTATTAAGTTTATTAAAATCAATACAAGAAGTAGATTTCAAAGACTGACTGAAGTAAATTATTTCCAGGGTGTCCAAGGCGTTGACGCCACAGATCCTGAGAAATAGCTGCAAAACTGGAATGAGATTTGACATTGCTGAAAATGGAAGAGCTAAGCGGGTATAGGTCGTCCGTGCTATTGCATCATAGGATAGGTGCCCGTGTCTTTAAAGAGGTTGCCCAGCGTGTTCCAGGCTTCGTACGCAGTCTGACCGGGTACGATAATGGTAAGAAGAAGGTCATTTGAGATGGTGCCATAAATCCATTGTCGGACTATGGCATCCAAACGTGACCAGGCGGGGTCGGTAGGAACGGTGGTGATTTTGCCATCGGCATCAGTGGAGGTAGCCAGTGCGGCTTTGGGTTTGAGGTGGTCCGACACTTGATAGGCACTACAATGAACTTGAAAGAGTTCAGCCCATGTAGTAAAGTGATCGGTTTCGACCTCGAGGGTGATGGGAATGAAATTCTTGATGTTGGAGACTGTCATGGCTGGGTGCAATTTGTTATCCATGGGGAGAAGCAGATCGGGTAAAAACAAAACAGGGGAGAGAAGGAGAAAAGTGATGGGAGGAGAGGAATTAGGATAGTCTTGATACCATGTGAGAGAATGATTCAAGATGATCTCATTCATTGATAATGATATCCTTATATAGTTACAATATAATCTCCTAAATATGGACATAATGAATACAAATCAATTTACAAATCATTGCCGAATAATCAAAACACTAATAATGGCACAATATATGCTATTATAAATAATGCAGTTTGGAATGTTGATTGAGTTTCTCTTTGAGAAGTTCCCAGATGGGGAGGTTACTGATCAGGATAACTAGAGGTGAGCATAGTTACTCTTAATTTCATATACACCACTTGTGGAATCTCATTGTCATGTGAATGCTTCTAATTACATACATTCTCAATTGGTAGTTGTTCTATAAGGCATCAAAACAGAGATTTGATAGTGATGATGAATTCAAAGAGAGAGCCCAAAAGGCAGTTGTTGCTCTCCAGGTGAATTTTAAATGGTTATATGGCCCACATTATTCAGTATATATATATATATATAGGTAGAAGATCCTGTAAAAAATGCCTAAAGTGTGAGAAGGGTAAGAAAGAATCTCAGCCATTAGATCTTTTGATCTAATGGTTGAGATCAATAGAGACTAAATTGTAAAATATTTTCATTAATTTGGATTGATTTGAAATATCTAGGGGCAATACAGTCTTTTAAACCCACAAGAAATTAGGTAATGCACATGTAGCTTCCCTCCGTCTTTTTTAAACGTGGGGGGGGGGGGGGTAGTTGCACGGACCTCCCATCCGCCGGAGTATTGCAACTCCGCAAGCTAGCTTAGCCCCATAGCTGCCTGGCGGTGATTACCCACGGTGAAGAGCCCCAACACCCCATAAGGGCATTGCCGGGAATCGAACCGGTGACCTCAAGAAGAGGCTGGGTGAGGCTGGCCAACTGGGCTACCCCAGAAGGTTAATAACTTTTTATACGTCAATAACTTTTTATACGTAACTTTTTTTTTAAAAAAAAATTACACTATAATAACGAGCGTTTTTTTTATCTTTAATATGAGTACCATATTGCTATACTTATATAGAGAAAAAAATATGTTTCGATCAGATGTTTAGTCAATGAATGGTGTTATATACTTGCTGAATGGTGTTATATACTTGCTGAATGGTTTATATACTTACTGAATGGTGTTATATACTTGCTGAATGGTGTTATATACTTGTTGAATGGTGTTATATACTTACTGAATGGTGTTATATACTTACTGAATGCTGAATGGTGTTATATACTTGTTGAATGGTGTTATATACTTACTAAATGGTGTTATATACTTCCTATAATTAAGGTGGCGGTTATGGGAAGTTTTTAATTAATTGAATTAATTATAAAATTACTTGTTTACCCTTTTCAATTAATTTAGATCTAATGGCTGAGATTCTTTCTTACCTTTCTCACACTTTTGGTCTTTTTTACAATAACCTTACCCTATATATATATATATATATATAATATTGTCTGGTCATTTTTTTCTTATCTGTAAGTAATGAATATCAAATTAGAGTGGCAAGGAAGAAAAGTACCAGAAGGCATGGGCACAAATCTGTGAAATAAGTCGAAGGGGTTTCGAGAAAGTGTATCAGCGTCTGGGGGTTCACTTGGAAGAAATGGTATATTCTTTTTTTTTTTTCTTTCTCTTGATGGAGTTTATGTGTTAGATTTTAATTCTGTTGCTTTCAGGGTGAAAGCTTTTATAATCCCTGCATTCCTCTGGCTCTAAAGGAGCTCAATGATAAGGGTTTGATTGAAGATGACGAAGACGCTAAGGTGATAAAAATTATTGAAGGAAATAAGGTGCCACCTCTTATAGTTACGAAGACAGATGGTGGTTACAACTATGCTTCAACAGATCTTGCAGCTCTCTGGTTGGTTTTCTTAAATATTTATTTGTTAGGATAGATTTTTTTGAATTATTTTTTGTGTGTGTTGCTATATGCAGGTATCGGCTTAATGAGGAAAAAGCCGATTGGATAATATATGTCACTGATGTTGGTCAGAGAGAGCATTTTAAAAAGATCTTCGCTGTAAGTCAGCAGCTTCACACAACATAACAATCAAGAAAAAAATGATGAAATTTAATACTTTTTTTTTCAGGCTGCTAAAAGTGCAGGGTGGCTTCCAGCTGATGAAAGCAAATACCCTAAAACAAGTCATGTAGGGTTTGGTCTTGTTCTTGGTGACGATGGAAAGAGATTTAGAACTCGTAGTACCGAAGTGGTAAAGTTGGTTGATTTATTCGATGAAGCTAAGCAGCTCTTGTGGAACAAGGTATAACCATAAATTGGTTTATTCATGTGAAGTCAGTCAAGAAACTGATAAGGTTTGTTAAGTTTAACTTCATTAGGTAAGGTGACTGAGTGGACTGCTGAGGAGCTTGAGCAGACGGCTGAAGCAGTTGGATATGGTGCTGTTAAGTAAGTGTGTCATGCAGGGGTAAAAATGGTAAAAACGACTGATGGTATTACGGAGATCTGCAGGATCAACTGGTTAGGCCGCAATGCTGTTTGTTTGTTCATTCAGGTTCTCTTATTCCGGGTTTGTGATTTCCGTACTTCATATCCGACTTTGGCTTCCATTATTTGGCTCCGGCTTTGCTGCATTGATCTTGGTGTCTCCGAGTCAGTTTACCGAGTTTGTTATTCTCGCAATTTTTAAATTAATGGACTGAAATAGTGATTTTTGACAAACCGTCGGGACGAAAACAGTAATTAACTCTTAAAAATAAAAACACTAACGGACTATTGAAAACAAATGAACATAAACGAACACGTTACTGAACGTTCACGAACATAAATGAATGAACGCGACCTCTGTTCATGATCGTTCATTTAACTAAACAAATGAAATTTCTTGTTCGTGCTCCTTCATTTACTAAGCGAACGAACACAAACGTTCTTCCCATCGAACGGTTCACGAACCCTTCGCTGAATGTTTGGTCCGTTTGCAGCCCTACTAAACTGTACTTTTAAGTGTTTTAGAACCTTTTTATGGAAGGAAATGGTTACTTTTCTACTTTTTTTACATATCTTTATATTTATGTATTTTTTAGGAACACCTTATACTCAACAATCGTATAAAGTGAGTGAATCATTTCCGTATAAATGGATCAGTAAAAAATGGAAAGAAGGGTTTCACGTCACTTCAATGACTACAGCTGGCAGTCGTTGGGGTGTCGTGATGTCAAGAAACGCAGGATTTTTCGACTAGGTAATATTACGTTCTTTCACCGGGTAATATTACGTTCTTTCATTGAGCCTCTAAAAAAGTTATAACAGAATGTTAAATCCGCAAATTTGAATGTACTTCGTTAATATTTTGGCAATTAACAACAGGTTGTAGAACTTGATTTTCTTTACCCAAGTGAAGGAATACATCGTAGATGGGAGAGTGGGTACAGGATACCATCTATGGCTGCCACACCTGATCAAGCAGCGTTCATTTTGAGTTTCCCGAGCGTAAAATAATGGACGAGACACAAGAAACCTTGAGAACATCCGCCTTCCCGAGTACCCATGTGAAGGTAGGGATTAGGATCAAATACAAAGGATCCTTATTGTAAGAAGTGTAAGAAGGATTTATAAAGTGACAAGTGTCTAATAACCTAAAAAAACCCACTACACAAAAAAAAAAAAAAAAAAAAATTAAACATCCACCACCACCAAAACCCTAAACCCCCACCCCCTCCCCCATCACTCACCCCCTATTTTTTTTTTTACCGGGGGGTGGGGGTGGGGGGGGGGTTAGGTTTTTGGGTGGTGGTGGGAGTGGGGGTTAGGTTTTTGGGTGGTGGTGGGGGTGGGTGTTTAGGTTTTGGGTGGTGATGTAGTGGGTTTAGTTTAGGTTATTGGACACATGTCACTCTATAAATCCTTCTTACACTTCTTACAATTAGAAGTCTTTGTAGAATAACTTAACCCGTGAAGGTAGAACCGTAATAGTAAAACCCGTAATTGCTGGGATTTTTTTTAAACTTTTTTATGAATATTTTTGTTTGTATGCTCATTCTGCAGGAAAAATGGTCAAAGAACCATTATATTGCATCCTGTGTTATGATTGAACCGTATGCTGACTGATGCTGGTAACAGAGGCTACATTTTACTGAAAACCCCCACTGGAGTTGAATACATTTGGGGGTTTTATAAACTGGGATTCCGTGTGAACGGAAAATTTTGGTGTAACGTAAAGATGGCCGTGTTCTATTACTATGTAAGATCATAATAGATTTGATAAAGATAAGAAAGAAACCAAAAAAAGAGAGAGTATAAACTATAAAGAGAAATGTGTGTCAAATATGAATTTAAGTTAGGGTGTAGATGAACAGAACATTTGGTTTGTCATCAGTCTTGCGTTCAATACAACCATCACAGAAGATGATTACATGGCTGTCTCTGGCAAACTCGGTAATCCAGGTGAGTTATGCGAAACTTTCGTAATACTCCCACAACCCTTTTAACCTTCACCCTCTCGACTTGGTGATATATTCATGCCCGGTATTATCGACTCCGCCGCAACGCGCGGGTCTCCCACTAGTAACTACCAATGCTAAACATATGATCCATATAATTACTTATTATTACAATATCTACTTTATTCAAAATAAGTTTGAACGTACTTTACTAAAACAAAATATATTTTTATGGATTATTAGAATATGTATTAAAAGGAACACCGATTAACAATAATAATAACTTGCTTTCGCTAACTTAAGTATATAGTTATTTTTACAGTTCTTCTCAATATTGGCAGTTGTATTTCATAAAGATTGTTTCTGATCAATGAAAAAAGTATGTGGATATCATTTCAGACATATCATACTCCATATTTTGGATATCTTTTTGAGGCGCTATGAATGCCAAAACCGTACGATGTGGTATGGAATCGAACTAATATGTCACACCCCGACCACGTAAAACAACAAAACGTGGCGGAAACGTCGGGGAGTGTTGTAACAGAATCATTGTTTCACAACTATGGATTAAATAGTTTCGTTTTATTGAATTAAATGTATTATATTACATTGGAATTAGAAACAAAACATGAACAAATAGACTTTCATTGTTATTAAGTCACTAAGGCCTCGTCCATTCCTATGTGAGCGTACACAAATATCATCATCAAACATCATCAACTATGGTACCTGAAACACATGTGAAAATACGTCAGCATAAAAATGCCGGCGAGTACATAGGTTTTATATGAGTGTCAGATTCATGGCTCGTTTTACATGTTGTAATACTTATTTAAAAACCTTATTTTGAAAAGTATAGTATTGCGATGTAATTAACCAACTCAAATCAAGTTGGAT
The DNA here is from genome assembly GCF_002127325.2 of Helianthus annuus. Classification (NCBI taxonomy): domain Eukaryota; kingdom Viridiplantae; phylum Streptophyta; class Magnoliopsida; order Asterales; family Asteraceae; genus Helianthus; species Helianthus annuus. The sequence continues at coordinate 49,351,153 of NC_035446.2, read as the reverse complement.
ATGATTTATAAAATCTCGTAGCCATGATTCTTAACTCCAAAACAATTGTTTTATTAAATCAAATTGTAAAACATCTCGTAGAAACTCGTTAATAAAACTCGTATGGTTTATATTATTCAGAAAACATCATTGTGTGACATCGTTTCAAAAATAACGCAACGATATATAATGTGTTAAAAGCACTTATATATAGGAAGTACCAGCGGCGTATCCACCATGCTTTTAACACATTACACCCGCCCCGTTACCTAATCACTTCCCTAACCCAACGGTTCAAACAGTTACAAATGGTTCACATATATCAAATGGTTACAAATGGTTCACATATATCAAATGGTTACAAATGGTTCACATCAATCAAATGGTTACAAATGGTTCACATATATCAAATGATTACCAATGGTTCACATACATCAAATGGTTACAAATGGTTCGAACAGTTCAAAATGTAAAACAATGGGCTAGCATGTTAAGTGAACATACATAGCAAAACATAATGAAATCATGTACTAATAGTGTACTAATGAACATAGCAAGTATATGATATGAAAACATGGAAAGCATGAAAGTAACAAGTAGGCACATGTGTTTCACCCCAAAACGTTTGAAAAACAGTAAAAGAGGGGACTATGTACTCACTTGAGGATGCTTAGAAGTCTTGACTAACAACCAAGCAAAGCTAGAGGGATCACGGAAATGAAACGACACCTAATATAGGTAACTAAGTTAATAAACAGACCTAAATCGGAAGATCGGATAGTATGAGGTTTCGTAAACCAAATGAGTATTGGAACTCATATGATATGGTCTAACAAAGCCTACATACTAAAATGAAACCTAACCTAAGTGCTTACGACCCATTACAACCCGTTTAGGTAGCTTATGCTACTTTAACGCGTCATTCGCGTAAAACGCGTTCGGAACGCCTAACTAGTCCTATGACAAGTATTATATGCCTAAACATGTTTAATTATGTTGCATAATCAGTTAAGTGACAAAAGTTTGGGTTACATATGCATAAATATCAATTATGCATAAAAAGGGCATTTTGGTCATTTTCCTAAGGCATATAAACTACCTGTCATATAACCACTTAAACGAAGGGACCATAAGGTATAACCTCGGAAGGTCATTCCCTATACAACTATGGTCACAAAACATGTTTGGTCGGATCCTAATGATCGACCAAACAGGTCTAGTTCGAAAGTCTAAGCGGTTGTTTAGACCGCTTAACTTACGACTCTACATAAGCATTAATCTAAAAGTGACGAGCTAAACATGTTTAACAAGGTTTGAAAACAAGTTAGATATCAAAACAAACGGTTTTGATACCCAAGAATAGTTTGGTTACAAAATACGCTTAAATACGCATTTTGGCCGAAACTATGACTCGTCACTACTCCTAATCAACGTGGTAATCAGTAGGTATAGTCACTAGGGACTATAACCATCGTGATTACGCTCATGTTGCGAAGTTCAAACGAACTTCGTGTTGACCATTGACTGGTCAAAGCAGAAAGTCAAACACTATTTGACTTTCACGCTCGAAAAGCGATAAAAGAACGAAAGAATACTTACAAAGGGTCCAAGCAAGGTAATCATGATTCAAATTGCTCAATTATGTGGTGCTAAGCCCCAACTTAGAGCAAAAGAATCAGATTTGTGAATTGCAAGGAATGGAGGTGTGGGTATTTATAGATTTCGGTCCACCTTTAAGATCGTTCCTCGTAAACCAAGCTTGAATCTCAACCCTCCACTTGGGCCCAAGGTATTAGAATAAAATGGGAACATGAAAACCATCAAATGGTATTGAAAACAAGGGATTAAAACCATCAAAACAGCTGGAACAGGCCAGATTCAATGTTTCTGCAATTTTGCTGTTACTGGTAAGGCTTACGGACTGTATGGTCCCTTGCTTACGGACCCTATGTGGTCTGCAGACCAGCAACTTTCAAAAATTGACAGAACAGGCCCCTGTTACTCCAAACTTGATTTTCAAGCATTTTTGACAAGTTTAAGCCCCGTTAACCTCATTTCAAGGCTCTAAAATGGAGTTAAAGTATAGGGAACTTGAAATGTGCTTAAAAATATCTCGGATGTCGGTTCGTTTAGTCGTACGATTGCGTTGTTCGGTTAATTACAACGAAACACGAACGGACGCGAAAAACGATCCAAATTACGCGACGAATGGAATTTTATCATGCCAATCACTAAAATAAAATATTTTAATGATTACTTAAATTTTTGGATGTCTGGATATATTCAGAACGTAAGATATGAGCGAAAATGCAAACTTATGCACTTTTTGACGCTTTTAGTCCCTATTGATCAAGAAAGTTTATTTTTGCACACCAAACACCTCAAAGCCTATTTCTAAGCTATGTAAAGGATATTTAGGGCATATTTAAATTATGGTCAAGTTCCGGAATGTTCGTTACAGTACAAATCGACATACTTTCACAGTTTGTCGAAATTAGTCCCTGTAAGCGAATAAACTTGATTTCGCCATACCAAACCTTCCAAAACTTATTTCTAAGTTATGTAAAGGTTATTTAAGGTATGTTAAGCCTATGTCACTGTTCCGGAGTGTTTGTTGCATTAAACTGGTTATGTTTACGCATCAGATCGCGTATAACCTTCCAGAAAGCGATTTAAAGCTTGAAATCGAACAAGAACTGATATGTGCAAACGATACACATATTTTTACAAATCCCAAGTATGAAACACAGTATTTCACTAATTTTTTATTTGTTTGATGGTCGCAGAGGCACATGTGTCACATAATACCAATTGAATTCTTATGTGTAACGAACTGAACTAAACTGATACAAATCGCTAGTAATTCCTACTAGTTATCCTTGTTATACCTAAATAATATATAATATATATGTACACACAGGTTGAAAATATTTGTATTTATAACTAAGATATCTAAATCAAATTTTATATTAACGTTTAATAATTTTTACAATTTGTAGTTTCTTTATATATGTTTTTATATAATTAAATTATATTTATATATAACTAGTCGTTTACCCGCGCGATGCGGCGGGAAACATATCACTTAGGTTGGTGAGTTTAGGGCTATGTACGGGGCGGTTCGGTTTTGAGCCATAATCAAAACCAAGTTCATGATGCAACGGAAAACACAACACTTAGTCATAAGCAACTATTGTTTGGTTATGTAACTTGTAGCTTTGAGAATGAATTTTATAATCGAATGTACTTCATCACATTTTAGTTTCAACCATCTTTATCTAAATTCAAATTTTGATTAAAATGAAGTTGAAATAAAAGAAATCATACATTCATACCAAGCCATACTGCATTATTATTACTTTTGTAATAAAAATGATGAGTTTTCAGATCGGTTGGGTTCAAACCGAAGTTGAAGTTGACTAACAGTCCAAGTCCTTCCCTGTGGAAGGAAGTGATGACCATTCCTTTAAACCGTCAAACCATTGCGCCATGGGCAACAACATTTATCTAGGATTCGTGGTGGTTTGAAACAAGCTTGAAGGAGGGTATCCTCGAAGGACTTGCCTCCTCCCACACCAAGTAGCCTAAGATTGGATAGCGATTTGAAACAGGCTCGAGTCAGAATGAGTTTGATCGTAACAAGTGATTTTAAATACGTGTCGGCCAGTCGCACCAATTCGGTTGATCACCTTTTTTTCCCTTTCACTGTTGAAAATATTTACCAGGTGCTAAATCATTTTGACCCTGAGGTACAAAGTACAAGGTTTTAACCCCCAAGGTCTAATGCACAAGTTACATCAAACTGATCAAACGGATTAATGACGATCAAATTCATTATACTGAAATCAAAAGTTTACATTTCAAATTGTAGTTTGGTTTGTAATAACACATATGAACTTTAACATCTTCGGCAACTTTTCCTCCAATCTAGCCGCCATGGTGACATTTTCCGCCACCATGTCTCGGTAGTTTATGTTTTAGATAACGGGGATCGCATTCGGGTCCCAATTGTCATCAAGGTGGGACCCGTAGTTACCCATCATCCAAAACGGCCATTTCATTGTGTGCATGGTGAACCCTTTTACGTATATGTCCTTCACGAACCCTCCTCTTCCGACACCGGTTTTGATCCGGACTCCTGACTTGGAGTTGATGGCTACTTCTTCGGCTCGGACGTCTTGAATGCCGCCCGACATTTCACTTCCTAAAGCAATGACCGCAGTCGTTGGTGAAATGCACGTGAGCCGTCGGATTACAAGTTGTTGGGTCTGCATACCGTATGCGATCCTGTACTCATCCCAACCGCTCTTCACGGCTACACAATCGTCCCCGGACACAATGTAACAGTCCTCGATTCGTGTATTTGTGCAAGAATCTGGAAGAATAGAAGTTCATTCAAGTCAAACATATTACTCTTTGACTTTGAAATTAAGCTTAGTTAATTTACATTACTTTAAGAAAAATAATTTAGTTAGATAATTATTAAAAATATTTGTCGCAAACTTTACCAAGATCATATTTTTTAATCTCGAAAGTGAAAGCATTATTCAAGTCAAACGTACTGAGTTTGACTTCAAAGATAATCCGAGTTAACTCGATCAAAATTTCAGAAAAGGAGATGCGTAGTCTACGCGTCATAGACATCTCTAAAAATATCTGATCAGGTGACATTTGAGATCAAATGCATAACATATTTCAATTAAAGCTAAGTTAAGTTTAACTTAAAAAGTCAAAGTATACATAAGTCATTACCGAGGTTGATTCCATCAGTATTCCGAGATCTAACTGGTGCATGAATGGTAATTTCCTGAATGATTATATTGCTGCATCAACAGGACTAAATGATTATATTCTATAAACGAAAACCACAAACGACACGCGATTAAAGCATTTCGGCCATACCTGCTATATATTGGATGAACATTCCACGAAGGAGAATCGATCAGAGTAAGATTTGATATTTGAATGCCGTCTAAGTACACGAGTTCAATCAAGTATGGTCAGGTGTACTTTAACTGGCCCGCGCTATATCTTTAGTCCCCAAATCCCAGATCATTGATGTAAAATCATCTACATGAAAAAATAACCAATGAAAACTTAACACTTTTTTTCTATTCCCAAAAAGTCAAATTTTTCTCTCAAGATATAACTAAAGTTGGACTATGAAGATCTAAAGAACTGTTTTTAATTTGTTTTTTTTTAAATCTCAAGGTTTGTTAACTTCCAGTTTCCAGCTATTCTGACCTTACTTTGTTGTACCAAAACTAAAAAATAATAACAATAAACTAAATAACATACACACCTTGACTACCACACAAAGAAGCTCTTCATGAGACAGAACAGCAGGTCTGCGATAATGCTGATAAAGCTCCGCTCCAGAACCACCATAAACTATGTCAAGCAACCAATCCGTTTATAATTAGAATTAAACGAATTACACAGGTTGTTTGCAGGTTACAGACAGTGGCTAAGGGTGTCCAGTTTAGGGTTTTGAGTTTTTAACACATCTAACTAAACGGGTCGTGTTCAAGTTCAGTGCTACACCGATACAAACCCAGACCCAACAAGAATTGCCACCCCTATTAATAGAGATGTGCATGGGATGGTTTGGTTCAGTTTTAAGACCCCACCAAAACCGAAAGCGAAATTTTCGGTTATTAGTTACTTATTAACCATCGGTTTTTGGCTTTTAACACACGGTCGGTTTTATGTTCAGTTAACCAACAACATTTTAAAATTTTTAAACTAAGAAATTTAACTCTTAAATTCAAGCGATTCATAAGTAATTTGTTAAACAGTTGGGCTATATGTATAATTGGTTCGGTTCGGTTAATTCAGCTATGCGGCTATGCCACACACCAAAACCATAAGTCATAACTTTCAGTTAATCTGTTGTGACTTAACCGAACCATCGGTTAGAAGTTCGATCCGGTTAAGTCAGCTACAATTTGGTTAATTCGGTTATTCACTTATTTGTTCACCCCTACTTGCTATTTAGCAACAAAAAGTACCTTCCAACTCCGTTAAAGACTTCATGGAAAGAACTTGCAATAGATCCTCAATAGCTTCATTTGATAAATCAACCAACTTCAGCTCTTTCTTGATCTCCTCCATGGGTATTTTCCCCATCTTTTTCCAATTAAAATAAATCATTTAAAAACAAAAACATACAAAAGCGGATCCAGTTCTGCATTTAAGTGCTGACCTTATCTATGATGATGCAAGCTTTGGCAAACGAAGCTTCTGGTACAGAATACAAACTTAGCACTTCCTGTAGAACCTGTGGTGAAAGAAACAAAACAGATTCAATAAAAATGTCATAATTACAGCCAAATAAATGAAGACAATCTGACACCTTTCTGCTAGATATCTTGAAGCCAACATCTTTAGCAGTTATCCCAATCCACTTGAAAAATGTAACAATAGATGAGATTAGCTCAGCTTCTCCCTATCAAAAAACAACGAACAGTTGAGCATGTTTAATATAAAGGGCAAATGCTAGATAAGAGTATCTAATCATACGATCAAAAGAGAAAAACTGATTCCGTAAGAGTATCTAATCATACGATAGGGTGAAGCTGAGCATGTTTAATATAAAGGGCAAATGCTAGATAAGAGTATCTAATCATACGATCAAATGCTAGATTTTTTCCTCCCACCAGGCCCGGAGATTATCAGACGCCCCGCTAACGGGCTTCCAGTTTTCCAGAATGATTCCGTAAACAAACCCTTGAGCCTTGCAAACTTCCATCATTTTAAGCATGTACTTCAAGATCCCATCTTGGGCACACGACATCTTCTTGCGTCGCGCTTGTTCTTGAGACTGACGTTGTTTGGTGTTATCGACGTCTTTACCTTTGCTTTGATCTTTGAGCCACCTTAAAAGCATCCGGTCTCGCCGCATCCTCCTTTCGAGCTCATCAACGTCCATTTCTTCTCACTGTAATCTTCCTCCATGGGTGCGTCTTGTTCGGTTTCAGGAGCCCGTTCTCCATCGCAGTTGGGAGCCGAAAGGAAATCAAGATTTCCGTTTAAATCCCATTTCTTCGAAGATCCCCATGGATCACAATGAACCCAAATCAAGAAAGTATGCAATTAATACCACCTTAATTACTCACAGGATCATCAACCGTCAAGCGAATATACCTTCTATCCTGAAAAAAACACAAAATCAACTTAGAAATCACATCATTCATGATTTATCTAATAGAACCAGATTAGTTCTGATAAGAGTAATAATCAAAATCATATCTAATCTTCTTAGGCTTAAAATATTCAGCTTTAAGGCCCGAAAACTATGAAACGAACACCATGAGACTAAAATACAGATTTATGAACAACAGACAACTAAACTAAACATAATGAACATTAAAGTATCAAACTTTATCTTCAAAATGGTCTTTTAAAGATTTATTTGTTCGTATTTGTTTCGATTATGATCAAAAGATTCTTTTTATTGTACAAACTTGTCACACCCCCAAAATCCACACGCGGAGTATCACCGCTTGGAGGCGTGACATGACCAGGATCAAGCCACCAATCATATTGAACATAATAAGTAATAATAAACGTAAATGTATACCAACCCACAATACGAAAGGTGTTCAAATAACATAGTTTAAGTAGCGGAAGCATAGTATAAAAATCCAATGGAATTATTAAGTTTTCAAATGTCATAAGTGTTTATCAAAACGTCCACGATCCATGTCCACAACGACTGTGCCTCCCGTGCAAGCTCCATGTATACCTAAGGTCCTGCAAGGCATGTAACAGAGAGTCAACAACTAGTTGAGCGAGTTCACATTGGTTTGTTCAGTTAAAGTAATCGTATTGTAAATCGTATGCTCGTTTAGTAATCCATATATCGTATGCATTTGTATCGCAGCCCTCTAGGCATGTGTGCGAAGATTCGTGGTGTGACAACCCGTAACTTTGAGGTGAAAACGGTTTCTTTTATAGTGTGCAAACGTGTAGTCGAAACCAAATTCATATTGCATTGAACCAACCCGAACCGTTTAAACCAAAGCACATGTCTCGCTTGTAGATTCAACCCACTCGTTTAACTCGAAACTTTTGAGGCCCGAACCCTTAGCGTAAATATTATACATCCATGTTAGTTGATTTATTATAAATCTTTATTAGTTATTTATATATAAAAAAAATAAAAAAAATAAAATAACAACAATAGCAATATCATGCACATCGTTGGATAGCTGCCATCTCTTTTTGCAGCCCACACTTCACCTCACGGCCCATAACCTCCACCCCTTATATTCGTTTCTTTGTGTGTTATCGGCCCGAAAACTCAAATCGCCCAACATGAAATCTAATATAATACGTACAGTTTCAATAACCTACTTCGTACACAACAAATGCAAAACCCTAACCCCCAGCCCACCTTAACACCGGCCCACACAAGCATTCCACCGCCAATATTCAGCCAAAAGTATATATACATATACATGTACGTACGCCCTCACGCATGTCACCGAACCCTACGGCGATCGACGGTAGCTTCCTTCACCTTCACGAACATCACCTCTCGTCTCTCTCTCCCTCGGCAACCGGAGCACATCACCACTCCTCCGTCACCGATCACCGGTAAGCCCCGCAAATATCGTTATTAGTTTCGAGGGCCAAAAGATTTGTGCATTGCTTGCCACAGTTCTGAAGTAAATCGTGCATCACGATCCGAAATAATAGAGGTTGGCACCCCATGCCTTGAGACAACTTCCTTGAGATAAACGTCTGCTAGAGTGGAGAACTTGTCCGTTTCCTTAATAGCCAGGAAGTGTGCAGACTTTGTGAGTCGATCCACGATCACCCAGATAGTATCGTTCCCACGCTGTGATCTAGGCAGGCCAATAACAAAATCCATGGAAATTTCCTCCCATTTCCACTGTGGTATCTTGGGTTGCTGAAGTAGGCCTGATGGTTTCTAGTATTCCGTCTTGACCCTCGCGCAGGTCAAACACTTGCCGACGTAAGTTGTTATGTGGGCCTTCATGCTAGGCCACCAATACGTTGTTCTGATATCGTGGTACATCTTATCCGAACCTGGATGTACCGAGTATCGAGACTTATGAGCTTCGTCCATTACCAACTCGCATAAGTTTCCATAATGTGGGACCCAAATACGCCCCGTTACGTAGTAGGCATCGTCTTCCTTCTGTTCTAATCGTTGCCTTGAGCAGCGTAAGGCTTATGCCCTGACGTTTTCTGGTTTCAATGCTTCCACTTGAGCATCTCGTATCTGTGCAGGAAGACTAGACTGAATAGTAAGTTGTAGTGCTCGTACGCGTCTAGGTAGAGTGTCTTTTCGACTGAGAGCGTCAGCCACAACGTTGGCTTTGCCTGGATGGTACTTGATGGCGCATTCGTAATCGTTAAGTAGTTCAACCCATCGACGTTGACGCATGTTCAATTCCTTCTACTTGAAGATATGCTCGAGACTCCTGTGATTGGTGTAGATAGTGCACTTGGTAACGTACAAGTAGTGTCGCCATATCTTAAGCGCGAAAACAACAGCTCCCAGCTCTAAATCGTGCGTCGTGTAGTTCCGTTCGTGAACCTTGAGTTGGCGCGAAGCGTAAGCAATAACTTTATCCCGTTGCATCAATACACAACCAAGCCCCTGTATCGATGCGTCACAATAGACCACAAAATCGTCCGTGCCCTCTGGCAATGAGAGTATAGGTGCGCTGCAGAGCCTATCCTTTAAGTGTTGAAAAGCGGTTTCCTGAGTATTACCCCAACGGTAGGTGACACCCTTCTGTGTCAGTAGCGTAAGCGGTTGTGCAATCTTTGAGAAATCTTTAATGAATCGTCTGTAATAACCCGCCAAACCCGAGAATTGGCGTATTTCCGTTGGTGTATGTGGCGCATGCCAATTCCTGATCGAATCTACCTTGGATGGATCAACATGGGTCCCATCCTTGTTCACCACGTGGCCTAGAAAGTGGACTTCACGAAGCCAGAAGTCGCATTTCGAAAACTTGGCGTACAACTGTTCTGTTCGAAGAAGCTGCAAAATAAGTCGCAAATGCTGCTCGTGTTCCTCCCGACTCTTGGAGTAGATCAGGATGTCGTCGATGAATACAATCACAAACTTATCTAGGTAGGGCTTGCACACCCTGTTCATAAGGTCCATAAAGACTGCCGGTGCGTTCGTTAGCCCAAATGACATGACTAGAAACTCGTAGTGGCCGTAACGAGTTCTGAATGCTGTTTTGGAGACGTCCTCATCCCGGACTCTTAGCTGATGGTAACCTGACCTCAGGTCTATCTTGGAGTAGTAGCTCGACCCTTGCAACTGGTCGAATAAGTCATCAATACGTGGAAGAGGGTAACGGTTCTTCACTGTCACCTTGTTCAGTTCACGGTAGTCAATGCACATGCGGAAGGTACCGTCCTTCTTTTTCACAAACAATGCTGGAGCTCCCCAAGGCGAAGAGCTAGGTCGGATAAATCCCTTATCCAATAGTTCTTGTAGTTGTGTCGATAGTTCTTCCAATTTTGATGGAGCTAAGCGATACGGTGCACGTGCTATCAGTGCTGCTCTTGGTGCTAGTTCGATTTGAAACTCGACCTCGCGATGAGGCGGTAGACCAGGTAAATCTTTAGGGAACACCTGAGGAAAGTCGCGTACAACTGGAATATCTTCCAATTTCTTTTCTTTGGCTGATGTATCGGTAACGAGTGCTAGAATGGCAGTGTGGCCCTTACGCAAACACTTCTGAGCCTTTAGAAAGGAGATGATGCCAACCACTGCACCACTCTTGTCGCCTTGAATTTCGAGAGGTTCCCGACCGGAACGAGGGATACGAACAATCTTCTCTTTGCACAAGATCTCTGCGTGCTGTTGGGATAACCAGTCCATTCCAATGACGATGTCGAAACTACCCAGAGCTATGGGAATGAGATCGATCGAGAAAGTCTGACCAGCAAGGATAAGATTACAACCCTGAACTATGTGTGTGGCCTCAAGACTTTTACCGTTAGCTAGCTCTACGACATGCTTGGTGTTTAAGGGAGTTGGTGCACATTTTAACATTTGGTTAACTTTTAGAGACATATAACTTGTATCCGCACCCGAATCAAACAATACAGTAACATAAAAGTCGTCGAGAAGAAACTTACCCATGACTACGTTGGGATCATTCCTTGCTTCTCCCTACCCCAGCACAAATGCACGTCCCCTAGCTTCATTGCCGTTGTTGTTTCCACCGTTGTTGTTGCTATTGCCCTGATTGTTATTGTTGTTGCGATTCTGGTTCAACTGGGGGCAATCCCGCTTGAAGTGACCTTCAGCACCACACTGAAAACATCCTCTGTTGCCTCGCTGTTGCTGCTGCTACTGGTTCTGAGGAGCTGGTGGTTGTTGTTGGTTCTGATTCGCAGGTCGTGAGCTCCTGCAATCTTTAGCTTTGTGCCCTATCTTGAGACATCTGTGACAGCGGCCCTTGCGGCACTGACCACTGTGGTGTCGGTTGCACCTATTACATAGTGGGTGAATTCTCCGATATCCACCCTGCCCCTGACCACCAGAGGTTTGCTGACCCGGGCTCTGGTAATCATTATTCTTGCGCTGTTGCTGTGCTTGAGACTGAACGGTAGCTGAACCTTTGCTGGAATCCCCATCCCATTTCCGCTTATTGTCATTGGGAGTAGCAGGAGTAGCAGAAGTGGTAGTGATAGTAGTAGCGCCGATACGTTTAGGCAGCCTGTCTTGTTCCACTGCTTGACCGTGAGGCGATGAGCGAGTCGCTGAATATCCTGGATATTATCGAGATTAGCCGATGTCACGTGGCTCTGGATTTCTGGCGCTAGGCCCTTGAGATACAACTCAATGCGCTTGATTGGAGGGTCCACCATGGTTGGACACAAGATGGCCAGTTCATTTGACCGTTTCGTATAGGCTTCAATTTCCGATCCCGTCATTTTCAGATGGTAAAGTTCCACTTCCAACTTGTGGATGTCATCACGTGTGCAGTATTCTCGCTTGATCAGTTCCTTAAAATCGTTCCAAGGGGTGGCGTTAGCAGCTGCCAACCCTAATATCTGAACTTGCGCGTTCCACCAAGTCAGCGCAATTCCTTCCAAAGTACCAGTGGCGTACTTCACCCTGCGAGCCTAGGGCATTCACACATTTCAAACACCGACTCGAGCTTCTCAAACCAATGGAGGAGTCCCACTGCTCCTTCAGTGCCACTAAACGTGCTTGGACGACAGTCCATAAAGTTCTTGAATGTGCAAACAGGTTGCTGAACGTGTTGATCTATTGTGTACGAATAGGACAAAGTTAAACACAAGAGTTGGTCTAGAAGTGTAGGATCTAAAGACCCTAGTGTGAGTTATGACTGCAGGATATACCTCCTTCCTGTGCGGTTGCAAGTGCCGCAGCAACTTGTTCATTAATGAGAGCCGTCAACTAGGCTTGGGTCATGTTAATTCGTCCAGACATGATCTTCATAGTAAAAGTAACATAAGTGAGAGGTTCGCGAAAAGTGCGATGACAGAAGAGAGTAAGCACACAAGTGTTCTCAAGCAATAGTGGTTATGTGTATCTAAGCATACCCGGAGCAAAGTTCTATATAATCTAGCAAGTAGGCAATATAACATAAACCATATTACCTAGGATGTTGAGTCTTGCACGTGGAGCAAAGCGTCATTGTGGGTCGTTGAGAGCACTGTTCTGGTTATAGTCTGGTTTTAATAAAAACGTTTTTCCCTCATTAAAACCAAGTTCTCTATAACCAATGGCTCTGATGCCAATCTGTCACACCCCCAAAATCCACACGCGGAGTATCACCGCTTGGAGGCGTGACATGACCAGGATCAAGCCACCAATCATATTGAACATAATAAGTAATAATAAACGTAAATGTATACCAACCCACAATATGAAAGGTGTTCAAATAACATAGTTTAAGTAGCGGAAGCATAGTATAAAAATCCAACGGAATTATTAAGTTTTCAAATGTCATAAGTGTTTATCAAAACGTCCACGATCCATGTCCACAACGACTGTGCCTCCCGTGCAAGCTCCATGTATACCAAAGGTCCTGCAAGGCATGTAACAGAGAGTCAACAACTAGTTGAGCGAGTTCACATTGGTTTGTTCAGTTAAAGTAATTGTATTGTAAATCGTATATTCGTTTAGTAATCCATATATCGTATGCATTTTGTATCGCAGCCCTCTAGGCATGTGAGCGAAGATTAGTGGTGTGACAACCCGTAACTTTGAGGTGAAAACGGTTTCTTTTATAGTGTGCAAACGTGTAGTCGAAACCAAATTCATATTGCATTGAACCAACCCGAACCGTTTAAACCAAAGCACATGTCTCGCTTGTAGATTCAACCCACTCGTTTAACTCGAAACTTTTGAGGCCCGAACCCTTAGCGTAAATATTATACATCCATGTTAGTTGATTTATTATAAATCTTTATTAGTTATTTATATATAAAAAAAAATAAAAAAAATAAAATAACAACAATAGCAATATCATGCACATCGTTGGATAGCTGCCATCTCTTTTTGCAGCCCACACTTCACCTCACGGCCCATAACCTCCACCCCTTATATTCGTTTCTTTGTGTGTTATCGGCCCGAAAACTCAAATCGCCCAACATGAAATCTAATATAATACGTACAGTTTCAATAACCTACTTCGTACACAACAAATGCAAAACCCTAACCCCCAGCCCACCTTAACACCGGCCCACACAAGCATTCCACCGCCAATATTCAGCCAAAAGTATATATACATATACATGTACGTACGCCCTCACGCATGTCACCGAACCCTACGGCGATCGACGGTAGCTTCCTTCACCTTCACGAACATCACCTCTCGTCTCTCTCTCCCTCGGCAACCGGAGCACATCACCACTCCTCCGTCACCGATCACCGGTAAGCCCCGCAAATATCGTTATTAGTTTCGAGGGCCAAAAGATTTGTGCATTGCTTGCCACAGTTCTGAAGTAAATCGTGCATCACGATCCGAAATAATAGAGGTTGGCACCCCATGCCTTGAGACAACTTCCTTGAGATAAACGTCTGCTAGAGTGGAGAACTTGTCCGTTTCCTTAATAGCCAGGAAGTGTGCAGACTTTGTGAGTCGATCCACGATCACCCAGATAGTATCGTTCCCACGCTGTGATCTAGGCAGGCCAATAACAAAATCCATGGAAATTTCCTCCCATTTCCACTGTGGTATCTTGGGTTGCTGAAGTAGGCCTGATGGTTTCTAGTATTCCGTCTTGACCCTCGCGCAGGTCAAACACTTGCCGACGTAAGTTGTTATGTGGGCCTTCATGCTAGGCCACCAATACGTTGTTCTGATATCGTGGTACATCTTATCCGAACCTGGATGTACCGAGTATCGAGACTTATGAGCTTCGTCCATTACCAACTCGCATAAGTTTCCATAATGTGGGACCCAAATACGCCCCGTTACGTAGTAGGCATCGTCTTCCTTCTGTTCTAATCGTTGCCTTGAGCAGCGTAAGGCTTATGCCCTGACGTTTTCTGGTTTCAATGCTTCCACTTGAGCATCTCGTATCTGTGCAGGAAGACTAGACTGAATAGTAAGTTGTAGTGCTCGTACGCGTCTAGGTAGAGTGTCTTTTCGACTGAGAGCGTCAGCCACAACGTTGGCTTTGCCTGGATGGTACTTGATGGCGCATTCGTAATCGTTAAGTAGTTCAACCCATCGACGTTGACGCATGTTCAATTCCTTCTACTTGAAGATATGCTCGAGACTCCTGTGATTGGTGTAGATAGTGCACTTGGTAACGTACAAGTAGTGTCGCCATATCTTAAGCGCGAAAACAACAGCTCCCAGCTCTAAATCGTGCGTCGTGTAGTTCCGTTCGTGAACCTTGAGTTGGCGCGAAGCGTAAGCAATAACTTTATCCCGTTGCATCAATACACAACCAAGCCCCTGTATCGATGCGTCACAATAGACCACAAAATCGTCCGTGCCCTCTGGCAATGAGAGTATAGGTGCGCTGCAGAGCCTATCCTTTAAGTGTTGAAAAGCGGTTTCCTGAGTATTACCCCAACGGTAGGTGACACCCTTCTGTGTCAGTAGCGTAAGCGGTTGTGCAATCTTTGAGAAATCTTTAATGAATCGTCTGTAATAACCCGCCAAACCCGAGAATTGGCGTATTTCCGTTGGTGTATGTGGCGCATGCCAATTCCTGATCGAATCTACCTTGGATGGATCAACATGGGTCCCATCCTTGTTCACCACGTGGCCTAGAAAGTGGACTTCACGAAGCCAGAAGTCGCATTTCGAAAACTTGGCGTACAACTGTTCTGTTCGAAGAAGCTGCAAAATAAGTCGCAAATGCTGCTCGTGTTCCTCCCGACTCTTGGAGTAGATCAGGATGTCGTCGATGAATACAATCACAAACTTATCTAGGTAGGGCTTGCACACCCTGTTCATAAGGTCCATAAAGACTGCCGGTGCGTTCGTTAGCCCAAATGACATGACTAGAAACTCGTAGTGGCCGTAACGAGTTCTGAATGCTGTTTTGGAGACGTCCTCATCCCGGACTCTTAGCTGATGGTAACCTGACCTCAGGTCTATCTTGGAGTAGTAGCTCGACCCTTGCAACTGGTCGAATAAGTCATCAATACGTGGAAGAGGGTAACGGTTCTTCACTGTCACCTTGTTCAGTTCACGGTAGTCAATGCACATGCGGAAGGTACCGTCCTTCTTTTTCACAAACAATGCTGGAGCTCCCCAAGGCGAAGAGCTAGGTCGGATAAATCCCTTATCCAATAGTTCTTGTAGTTGTGTCGATAGTTCTTCCAATTTTGATGGAGCTAAGCGATACGGTGCACGTGCTATCAGTGCTGCTCTTGGTGCTAGTTCGATTTGAAACTCGACCTCGCGATGAGGCGGTAGACCAGGTAAATCTTTAGGGAACACCTGAGGAAAGTCGCGTACAACTGGAATATCTTCCAATTTCTTTTCTTTGGCTGATGTATCGGTAACGAGTGCTAGAATGGCAGTGTGGCCCTTACGCAAACACTTCTGAGCCTTTAGAAAGGAGATGATGCCAACCACTGCACCACTCTTGTCGCCTTGAATTTCGAGAGGTTCCCGACCGGAACGAGGGATACGAACAATCTTCTCTTTGCACAAGATCTCTGCGTGCTGTTGGGATAACCAGTCCATTCCAATGACGATGTCGAAACTACCCAGAGCTATGGGAATGAGATCGATCGAGAAAGTCTGACCAGCAAGGATAAGATTACAACCCTGAACTATGTGTGTGGCCTCAAGACTTTTACCGTTAGCTAGCTCTACGACATGCTTGGTGTTTAAGGGAGTTGGTGCACATTTTAACATTTGGTTAACTTTTAGAGACATATAACTTGTATCCGCACCCGAATCAAACAATACAGTAACATAAAAGTCGTCGAGAAGAAACTTACCCATGACTACGTTGGGATCATTCCTTGCTTCTCCCTACCCCAGCACAAATGCACGTCCCCTAGCTTCATTGCCGTTGTTGTTTCCACCGTTGTTGTTGCTATTGCCCTGATTGTTATTGTTGTTGCGATTCTGGTTCAACTGGGGGCAATCCCGCTTGAAGTGACCTTCAGCACCACACTGAAAACATCCTCTGTTGCCTCGCTGTTGCTGCTGCTACTGGTTCTGAGGAGCTGGTGGTTGTTGTTGGTTCTGATTCGCAGGTCGTGAGCTCCTGCAATCTTTAGCTTTGTGCCCTATCTTGAGACATCTGTGACAGCGGCCCTTGCGGCACTGACCACTGTGGTGTCGGTTGCACCTATTACATAGTGGGTGAATTCTCCGATATCCACCCTGCCCCTGACCACCAGAGGTTTGCTGACCCGGGCTCTGGTAATCATTATTCTTGCGCTGTTGCTGTGCTTGAGACTGAACGGTAGCTGAACCTTTGCTGGAATCCCCATCCCATTTCCGCTTATTGTCATTGGGAGTAGCAGGAGTAGCAGAAGTGGTAGTGATAGTAGTAGCGCCGATACGTTTAGGCAGCCTGTCTTGTTCCACTGCTTGACCGTGAGGCGATGAGCGAGTCGCTGAATATCCTGGATATTATCGAGATTAGCCGATGTCACGTGGCTCTGGATTTCTGGCGCTAGGCCCTTGAGATACAACTCAATGCGCTTGATTGGAGGGTCCACCATGGTTGGACACAAGATGGCCAGTTCATTTGACCGTTTCGTATAGGCTTCAATTTCCGATCCCGTCATTTTCAGATGGTAAAGTTCCACTTCCAACTTGTGGATGTCATCACGTGTGCAGTATTCTCGCTTGATCAGTTCCTTAAAATCGTTCCAAGGGGTGGCGTTAGCAGCTGCCAACCCTAATATCTGAACTTGCGCGTTCCACCAAGTCAGCGCAATTCCTTCCAAAGTACCAGTGGCGTACTTCACCCTGCGAGCCTAGGGCATTCACACATTTCAAACACCGACTCGAGCTTCTCAAACCAATGGAGGAGTCCCACTGCTCCTTCAGTGCCACTAAACGTGCTTGGACGACAGTCCATAAAGTTCTTGAATGTGCAAACAGGTTGCTGAACGTGTTGATCTATTGTGTACGAATAGGACAAAGTTAAACACAAGAGTTGGTCTAGAAGTGTAGGATCTAAAGACCCTAGTGTGAGTTATGACTGCAGGATATACCTCCTTCCTGTGCGGTTGCAAGTGCCGCAGCAACTTGTTCATTAATGAGAGCCGTCAACTAGGCTTGGGTCATGTTAATTCGTCCAGACATGATCTTCATAGTAAAAGTAACATAAGTGAGAGGTTCGCGAAAAGTGCGATGACAGAAGAGAGTAAGCACACAAGTGTTCTCAAGCAATAGTGGTTATGTGTATCTAAGCATACCCGGAGCAAAGTTCTATATAATCTAGCAAGTAGGCAATATAACATAAACCATATTACCTAGGATGTTGAGTCTTGCACGTGGAGCAAAGCGTCATTGTGGGTCGTTGAGAGCACTGTTCTGGTTATAGTCTGGTTTTAATAAAAACGTTTTTCCCTCATTAAAACCAAGTTCTCTATAACCAATGGCTCTGATGCCAATCTGTCACACCCCCAAAATCCACACGCGGAGTATCACCGCTTGGAGGCGTGACATGACCAGGATCAAGCCACCAATCATATTGAACATAATAAGTAATAATAAACGTAAATGTATACCAACCCACAATATGAAAGGTGTTCAAATAACATAGTTTAAGTAGCGGAAGCATAGTATAAAAATCCAACGGAATTATTAAGTTTTCAAATGTCATAAGTGTTTATCAAAACGTCCACGATCCATGTCCACAACGACTGTGCCTCCCGTGCAAGCTCCATGTATACCAAAGGTCCTGCAAGGCATGTAACAGAGAGTCAACAACTAGTTGAGCGAGTTCACATTGGTTTGTTCAGTTAAAGTAATTGTATTGTAAATCGTATATTCGTTTAGTAATCCATATATCGTATGCATTTTGTATCGCAGCCCTCTAGGCATGTGAGCGAAGATTAGTGGTGTGACAACCCGTAACTTTGAGGTGAAAACGGTTTCTTTTATAGTGTGCAAACGTGTAGTCGAAACCAAATTCATATTGCATTGAACCAACCCGAACCGTTTAAACCAAAGCACATGTCTCGCTTGTAGATTCAACCCACTCGTTTAACTCGAAACTTTTGAGGCCCGAACCCTTAGCGTAAATATTATACATCCATGTTAGTTGATTTATTATAAATCTTTATTAGTTATTTATATATAAAAAAAAATAAAAAAAATAAAATAACAACAATAGCAATATCATGCACATCGTTGGATAGCTGCCATCTCTTTTTGCAGCCCACACTTCACCTCACGGCCCATAACCTCCACCCCTTATATTCGTTTCTTTGTGTGTTATCGGCCCGAAAACTCAAATCGCCCAACATGAAATCTAATATAATACGTACAGTTTCAATAACCTACTTCGTACACAACAAATGCAAAACCCTAACCCCCAGCCCACCTTAACACCGGCCCACACAAGCATTCCACCGCCAATATTCAGCCAAAAGTATATATACATATACATGTACGTACGCCCTCACGCATGTCACCGAACCCTACGGCGATCGACGGTAGCTTCCTTCACCTTCACGAACATCACCTCTCGTCTCTCTCTCCCTCGGCAACCGGAGCACATCACCACTCCTCCGTCACCGATCACCGGTAAGCCCCGCAAATATCGTTATTAGTTTCGAACGTGTTGTCTCGGTTTCGGTCCAACCTTAGCATCGTTTGATGCCTGTGATTGAATGATTTCATGAAACTATATGAAAATATATATACTTGTTCGATGATCTGTGTATGTATTGTTCATGCTTGATGAAACTATAGGAAAGTACGTATTGTGCGATGACATGTATATGAACAGTTTATACTCGATGTTATACATGATGTTATGGATGATAAGTGTTTAGTTTGCACGTAATACATGTGAAATATATGATGCCGGGGTTCACTTTACTCATATCGGTCGACTTTGTTTTAAAGCCATGAAAAATTGTACATGAAACCTAGTAATACATGTGTACGTAACTAACTGCGTATATCTATATCATATGTTGTATCCGAAAGAAAACTTAGGGAGTAGGTTTGAATGATAGTTTCAGTTTGACTTCGGCATACTAATATGAATGCGGATACGGATCGACATGTTTGGTATGAACATGAGATTTTGTATGTGATGATATGGGTATCGTTTTTCGTCGATCTTTGGTAGTTATAGAGTGCTTAATGATTTAAAAATTGAACATATATACGAACACATGTGAAGAAAAAGATGATTGGGGTCTGGTTATTCTTGGATCACGATTTCTACATGGAAACTTGTTAGTGGATCGAATTAGATTAATAATAATGGATGTTGTTTGTTTTTCGAGTAAGTGATGGCTAGGATTTATTTGAGTGTAAGGGTTATGTTGATAATGGATATTCGTTGATTATGGTACTACTGTTAAACAAATCTAGTTGTTGATGCATATGGTTTGTGATGCTGTGCAAGCAGGTAAACGAATATATATATGTATATATGTTGTTCAATATATTTTATAAGTAAAAGTGGGTGTATGTATAAGGGAATAAGTATTGTGGGATGGGTGATTGTGCGTGCATGTTTAGGGGTGTGTACAGAATTCCTTATAGAAGTAGAACCTGTTAAACAAGATGTATAGGTAAGCTTCTATGAGTATATATGGGTTTAGGGTAATGTATGAATGTTTATTTAAATCTATGCGGGCATAATTACTCTTCATTGCATTTATGTTTAACTGTTACTGCAATGATACGCGAAAGTGATACTACACATAACGATATAAAATACATGATGGCTATTTTTTGTACAGTGCTTATGGTCTACGTGATAAATGTGAAATACGTGCATGCTTGGTGTAAACTGTTACTTGGCGGATTTGTGTACACTACTTGACAAATACGTGTTAAATACGCGTAGGAACTTGGTATTTTATTAGAACCTAACGAAACATGGTAACTATAATAGGACGTGATTGACTAAAGAATTTTAACAAGTGAAATACCTGCCGAGCAAACCAAGGTGAGTTCACACTTTCCACAAGGCATGGGATTCCCAAGGGTTGGGAATGGGTAAAGGATTTAAACTGAAACTGCGTGATCTCCTGGTTTGGAACACGTACACACCCTCTTTATTGAAGGGTGACAACATGTGATAAGGAATTAATTTGGAACCTATGTAATCTCCTGGTTTGGGGATTTCGTACACACCCTCTGTATTGAAGGGTGACAACACAGATACTAGACCAAAACTCTCTATCATGAAGTCCCTCCTTTTATATCGACTTAATCGCCGGGCAAATGGCGAGCGGGTCATTAGTTAGATAGCGCTATTTAGGTTTGACAAGCCTCACACCGTGCCGCAGAGGACGGGCGTGAACTAATGGATCTGGGCACTAGTCAATGATGATAGACATTGACGTCAGGGCACCAACTTACTTTAGTCAGTGGTCGATATGGTAAACGGGTCTAGTGGTTAACATGGGGAAGCCCCCACCAACTATGGATATGTTTGGGAAACAGGGTAAACGGATTTACTTACAACTTACAAATGAACTCCTGGTTTTGAAACAACTTAATAATAAACACCAACTGTGAACTCGCTCAACTTTGTTGTTGACTCGTTGTTACATGCCTTGCAGGTAGTTAGGTATTTCAGGAGCTTGCACGAGGAGGCGTGGACGTTGTGGGACATGGACTGTTGAGTTCCATGTTAAACTTATGAACTTTTAACTTATGTTTTGGGTTTTAAACTTTATGCTTCCGCTGATAACTTTAACTTGGTTGAATTGTTTTGACACCAATTATATTGATTGGATTGGACTTTTATTTACTTAATTTATATTGTTCAATATGATTGGTGGCTGGATCCTGGTCAGTCACGCCTCCAAGCGGTGATACTCCGCAAGTGGATTTTGGGGGTGTGACAGATTGGTATCAGAGCCATTGGTTATAGTGAACTTGGTTTTAATAAGGGAAAAAGTTTTTATTAAAATCAGACTATAACCAGAACAGTGCTCTACGATCCACAACGACGCTTCGCTCCACGTGCAAGACTCAACATCCTAGGTAATATGGTTTATGTTTATTGCCTACATGCTAGAATAACATAGAACTTTGCTTGTGGTATGCTTAGATTACATTGCCTATTATATGCTATTGCTCGAAAACACTTATGTGCTTGCTCTCTTCTGTCATCACACTTTCGCGAACTTTTCTCACTTATGTTGCCTTTGTTATGAAGATCAATGGCTGGACGTATTAACTTGATACAAGCCCAGTTGACGGCTCTCATCAACGAACAGGTTGCTGCGGTGCTTGCAGCCGCACAAGCAGGCCAACATGCTCAGCCACCTGTCTGCACCTTCAAGAATTTCATGGACTGTCGTCCAAGTACCTTCAGTGGCACGGAGGGAGCAGTAGGACTCCTCCACTGGTTCGAAAAGCTCGAGTCGGTGTTTGAAATGTGTGAATGCCCTGAGGCTCGCAGGGTGAAGTACGCCACTGGAACACTGGAAGGAATCGCGCTGACTTGGTGGAATGCGCAAGTTCAACTCTTAGGATTGGCAGCTGCTAACGCCACTCCTTGGAATGATTTCAAAGAGCTGATCAAACGGGAATACTGCACGCGAGACGACATCCACAAGTTAGAGGTGGAGTTCTTTCATTTGAAGATGACTGGGTCGGAAATTGAAGCCTATACTAAAAGGTCAAACGAGCTGGCCGTGCTGTGTCCAACTATGGTGGACCCTCCTATCAGGCGTATAGAGTTGTATCTCAAGGGGCTGGCACCAGAAATTCAAAGCCACGTGACGTCGGCCAATCTTAATAACATCCAGGATATTCAGCGACTTGCTCATCGTCTCACAGATCAGGCAGTGGAACAAGACAGGCTGCCTAAACGTATCAGTGCTACCGGTGCTACTACTTCCGCTACTCCCAGTGATAACAAGCGAAAATGGGATGGAACTTCTAGCAAGGGTTCGACATCAGCCCAGTCTCAGTCTCAGCAGCGAAAGACTGACGACTACAAGAGCCCTGGTCAGCAGTCTTCTGGTAGTCAAGGGCAGAGTGGGTACAAAGGGAACCACCCCAAATGCAATCAATGTGGTTTCCATCACAGCGGACCGTGTACTAAGGGCACTTGTCAGAGGTGTAACAAACCTGGCCATGCGGCCAAGGATTGCAGGAGTCTCTACCCTGCGAATCAGCGACGACAGAACCAGCAGCAGCAGGGTAACAACAAAGGATGCTTTCAGTGTGGTGCTGAAGACCATTTAAAAAGAAACTGCCCCCAACTGAATCAGAATCAGAACAACAACAACCAAGGAAATGGGAACAACAATGGGGGTAACAACGACGACAATGGTGCTAGGGGACGTGCCTTCGTGATCGGTCAAGGTGAGTTCCTACTTGACGACTTTTGTGTTACTGTTTTATTTTATTTGGGTGCCGATACTAGTTTCGTGTCTTTAAAAGTTAGTCAAATGCTTAATCGTACCCCAACACTTTTGAACACCAAGCACATAGTAGGACTAGCAAGCGGTAAAAGGTCTAGAGGCCACACATAGTTTAGGGTTGCAATCTTGTTCTTGCTAATCAGACCTTTTCTATCAACCTCATTCCTATCGTTCTGCGGAATTTCGGGACGAAATTCCAAATCAACAGGGGGATGATGTGACACCCCAGGAAAACCAGGAACGACGCAACACAACTAGCTTCCTCAGTGACTACGTGCTAAATTTCGGGACGAAATTTCTTTCAAGTTGGGGATGATGTGACAACCCGTAACTTTGAGGTGAAAACGGTTTCTTTTATAGTGTGCAAACGTGTAGTCGAAACCAAATTCATATTGCATTGAACCAACCCGAACCGTTTAAACCAAAGCACATGTCTCGCTTGTAGATTCAACCCACTCGTTTAACTCGAAACTTTTGAGGCCCGAACCCTTAGCGTAAATATTATACATCCATGTTAGTTGATTTATTATAAATCTTTATTAGTTATTTATATATAAAAAAAATAAAAAAAATAAAATAACAACAATAGCAATATCATGCACATCGTTGGATAGCTGCCATCTCTTTTTGCAGCCCACACTTCACCTCACGGCCCATAACCTCCACCCCTTATATTCGTTTCTTTGTGTGTTATCGGCCCGAAAACTCAAATCGCCCAACATGAAATCTAATATAATACGTACAGTTTCAATAACCTACTTCGTACACAACAAATGCAAAACCCTAACCCCCAGCCCACCTTAACACCGGCCCACACAAGCATTCCACCGCCAATATTCAGCCAAAAGTATATATACATATACATGTACGTACGCCCTCACGCATGTCACCGAACCCTACGGCGATCGACGGTTGCTTCCTTCACCTTCACGAACATCACCTCTCGTCTCTCTCTCCCTCGGCAACCGGAGCACATCACCACTCCTCCGTCACCGATCACCGGTAAGCCCCGCAAATATCGTTATTAGTTTCGAACGTGTTGTCTCGGTTTCGGTCCAACCTTAGCATCGTTTGATGCCTGTGATTGAATGATTTCATGAAACTATATGAAAATATATATACTTGTTCGATGATCTGTGTATGTATTGTGCATGCTTGATGAAACTATAGGAAAGTACGTATTGTGCGATGACATGTATATGAACAGTTTATACTCGATGTTATACATGATGTTATGGATGATAAGTGTTTAGTTTGCACGTAATACATGTGAAATATATGATGTCGGGGTTCGCTTTACTCATATCGGTCGACTTTGTTTTAAAGCCATGAAAAATTGTACATGAAACCTAGTAATACATGTGTACGTAACTAACTGCGTATATCTATATCATATGTTGTATCCGAAAGAAAACTTAGGGAGTAGGTTTGAATGATAGTTTCAGTTTGACTTCGGCATACTAATATGAACGCGGATACGGATCGACATGTTTGGTATGAACATGAGATTTTGTATGTGATGATATGGGTATCATTTTTGGTCGATCTTTGGTAGTTATAGAGTGCTTAATGATTTAAAAATTGAACATATATACGAACACATGTGAAGAAAAAGATAATTGGGGTCTGGTTATTCTTGGATCACGATTTCTACATGGAAACTTGTTAGTGGATCGAATTAGATTAATAATAATGGATGTTGTTTGTTTTTCGAGTAAGTGATGGCTAGGATTTATTTGAGTGTAAGGGTTATGTTGATAATGGATATTCGTTGATTATGGTGCTACTGTTAAACAAATCTAGTTGTTGATGCATATGGTTTGTGATGTTGTGCAAGCAGGTAAACGAATATATATATGTATATATGTTGTTCAATATATTTTATAAGTAAAAGTGGGTGTATGTATAAGGGAATAAGTATTGTGGGATGGGTGATTGTGCGTGCATGTTTAGGGGTGTGTACAGAATTCCTTATAGAAGTAGAACCTGTTAAACAAGATGTATATGTAAGCTTCTATGAGTATATATGGGTTTAGGGTAATGTATGAATGTTTATTTAAATCTATGCGGGCATAATTACTCTTCATTGCATTTATGTTTAACTGTTACTGCAATGATACGCGAAAGTGATACTACACATAACGATATAAAATACATGATGGCTATTTTTTGTACAGTGCTTATGGTCTACGTGATAAATGTGAAATACGTGCATGCTTGGTGTAAACTGTTACTTGGCGGATTTGTGTACACTACTTGACAAATACGTGTTAAATACGCGTAGGAACTTGGTATTTTATTAGAACCTAACGAAACATGGTAACTATAATAGGACGTGATTGACTAAAGAATTTTAACAAGTGAAATACCTGCCGAGCAAACCAAGGTGAGTTCACATTTTCCACAAGGCATGGGATTCCCAAGGGTTGGGAATGGGTAAAGGATTTAAACTGAAACTGCGTGATCTCCTGGTTTGGAACACGTACACACCCTCTTTATTGAAGGGTGACAACATGTGATAAGGAATTAATTTGGAACCTATGTAATCTCCTGGTTTGGGGATTTCGTACACACCCTCTGTATTGAAGGGTGACAACACGGATACTAGACCAAAACTCTCTATCATGAAGTCCCTCCTTTTATATCGACTTAATCGCCGGGCCAATGGCGAGCGGGTCATTAGTTAGATAGCGCTATTTAGGTTTGACAAGCCTCACACCGTGCCGCAGAGGACGGGCGTGAACTAATGGATATGGGCACTAGTCAATGATGATAGACATTGACGTCAGGGCACCAACTTACTTTAGTCAGTGGTCGATATGGTAAACGGGTCTAGTGGTTAACATGGGGAAGCCCCCACCAACTATGGATATGTTTGGGAAATAGGGTAAACGGATTTACTTACAACTTACAAATGAACTCCTGGTTTTGAAACAACTTAATAATAAACACCAACTGTGAACTCGCTCAACTTTGTTGTTGACTCGTTGTTACATGCCTTGCAGGTAGTTAGGTATTTCAGGAGCTTGCACGAGGAGGCGTGGACGTTGTGGGACATGGACTGTTGAGTTCCATGTTAAACTTATGAACTTTTAACTTATGTTTTGGGTTTTAAACTTTATGCTTCCGCTGATAACTTTAACTTGGTTGAATTGTTTTGACACCAATTATATTGATTGGATTGGACTTTTATTTACTTAATTTATATTGTTCAATATGATTGGTGGCTGGATCCTGGTCAGTCACGCCTCCAAGCGGTGATACTCCGCAAGTGGATTTTGGGGGTGTGACAAGTGGGAGTTTCCCAAGTATTTCTAGACTAGCTATATTTGTATCGCAGCCCACCCGGCATGTATGCGAAGTTTAGTGTATGGTTCGCAGCCGTTCCAGGCATGTGTGCGAAGGTTAGTTCTATTATCGCAGCCATTCCCGGCGTGTGCGCGAAGAGAAGTATTTGTATCACTAGTCTAGCAGTACCTATCAATAACCTTCCTCTCCCGAGGCCCAAAGTACATAATCCCGATAATAACTTAAGTATAAGAGATCTTCCAAACCCATTCCCGACCCTGGGAACCCATGCCTTAGTAAGGGTGTGAACTCACCTTGGTTTTGCTCGGCAGATACACAGAAAAGTTCAATTAAGCTATATGGTGGTCAACCACGTCCTACCATGGTTACCATATGAGTTAGGTTCGTATTCAAGTAGTGCATGTATGTTCTACACGTATTGTACACAAGTAACGATCATAGCATACAAATATAATCATGGCAGTTCAACAACAGTACAGTCACGTAAACCAAGTCCAAGTATGCGGCCCAAATGGTTGGGCTCGTAACAGTGTGCAAAGTCCAAAACAGTGTGCCCGTGTAAATGGTCTCGAGTCGAGACTAGAGATCTCGAGTCGAGACAGTGCGGTCTCGAGTTGTAGTCCCGGAGTTCTCGAGTCGCAACAAAGGAGGTCTCGAGTTATGCATGTACTACTCGAGACTAGACGGTCTCGAGTCGCAACCGGACCCGCAACCATGGTCTCGAGTTATGCTGTTTATGTCGGTGTTGTGGTCTCGAGTCAAGACAGTGGGGTCTCGACTCGCAATCCCTTGTCGAGACTATGAAGTGTAACCGATTTCCTGATTTGCAGCTCATGATTTCCGTAACAATTGCTAACAGTTTTGGCAGTTTCAAATCAGATCAATCAACAGTTTCTATCATGTTTTCAAACGAATCAAAACAACAATCATAATCATTTAGCAACCCTAATCATGATCTAAGCAAGAACAATCAATCCATTATCATGTAGAACATACAATCAGATCTTTAAACCAGCCGATTCTAAATTAGCATGCACCCTATTTTATGTGTTCATCAAATCTGTTAACATGTTTTTCAATCCGTTCGAGTTAAACAAACACTATCCGATATATACACATGAGCCGATTTCAAGCACATCATCATTAACAATTTATAATACTATTATCATGTAGAGCATGTATAAATATCACAATATCATGTATAAAACAACTAACCATAAACACTAACCGGATGTGTGAAGTGTTTAACTAGATCAAGATGGAAGCCGTGATCCGAAAGAACTTCGATGGTGAAGGTGTTGCCGTCGGGTCCGAGAGAGAGAGAGAGCTCCTAGGGTTTGTGTGTGTGTAAAGTGTTTTGCAACAATGAGGAGTATACCCCAACCTCCTAGTGTTATGCGTGTAATTGAAGTGGGCCGAACCCATCATTGGGCCGCCCTTGAGGTCTCGAGTTGGGTACATGGTTTGCGAGTGGGGTTGGGCCGAGAGAAAGATGTGCGGTCAAGAACAAAGTGTGCGGCTGATGTGCAAATATGGTCTATAAAAAACTACTAACCTAATCTAGACACCCTAGTTTTAAATTTATAAACTAAGACTCTCTAAATGCTAGACCACTGACAGGCAAGTGTACCTATCGTACGTAGTAAAGCCTAATGAAGTCCGAGTATCGAACCCACGAGACACTAGCGACGCTAAACTAGACTCTGACTCAACTACTACTTAACTGGTTTTAATTTGTTTTGAATTTGAGGTTTTAACTAATTAAATTAAATGACTAAGAAAATGGCAGACACGACAAACAACGTGAAACAAACACGAACTCGGGGGCTAGGTGTAAATCAAATATGATGAGAAAAGACTACCTAGGTGTCGAATCCCTAGAATCATGCAACGCTATCTTGACTATGCAATGGTTAAATATCCTACTCCCTCGATTAACCCCCCGCTAGAGATGTATCAAACGAAAGATAAGGACGAAATGCGAAGTGCTAGAACGAACCGGCTCGACCTATCGATACCAAATCCTACGAAAATAGAATCCTTTTGACCTCAGAGACAGTTATGTTAAGAGAAGATCCCAAAATCGCAAAGCAAACCCAACTTTGATAATGGAAATCCTAGGAAACCTTAATTAAGATGCAATAAACGAGCCCGAGCTATCGGTCACCCAATCTACCCACCAATAATTAGCTAATAACCTAGTTCACCCTAATCGTCTTTCGAGTCACAAGATGAGGATGCAAGTTTTAATATAGTGGTTTCAATTATTAGTCAACTTGGTCAATTTCTCAACACAATATTCAACCCGAAAATCCTAAGATCAACGAATTAAATTAAATCCTAAGTCTAGGGGGAATTTCTTCGTGCCTAAACCGCTGAATTTATTGACTAATAAAATAACCAAAACATATCAACATGCAATATCAAGATCAATATCAAAGAAAAGTTATGTAAATCGCATCAAATAACCATAATCATGTCAAAATCGCATTACAATCATCAAGTTCATCTAAACCCAGTAGCATGAAAAGTTAGCCAAGAATCATATTCAAGAACAAGAAACGAGTCTCAAATAATAAATACGTCATAGTATCATATCTGAAACACAAAGTCTTAACAAAATTGAATACTAATAAATATCAAACCCGGACTAGAATCTTAATCACGACTTGAACACTCGAACCACTCTTTTCTTTCTCTTGTTCCCTTACTGTTTGCGTGCTGCCGTCTGTCGATGTTGCTGTGTCCTCCGTCCAACTCCATTGTAATAAATTGCCGTCTGATGTATGTTTTTTTCGTTTGGTGCACTACTAGGTATTATAATTGGAGTACAATTCTACGAATGGGCCTTTATCTTTCTTGCTGCATGCTCAATGGACAAGTGGGCTGGTCTTGTCCTTCGATGCCATCAATAGCGTTCCAAAAGAACTCCTCCACTTGCTGTTGCTCCTCTTGTTTTATAATTTTCTTTTTGTGCTTAATGGCTTAGCCCACAAGATTAGTAGAGCCCACTTTTCACCAAGACATATCCACGTAACTCATATTTCTATAGCTCCATAACCTACATAGGAAGCCATTTCTATTTTAGTTGCATTTTTTTAGCTCACAAAAACCTTTTTTAAATGAGTTCATTATATAGCCCAAGACCACTTAATTAAAACACATTAATGTCTTTTTTTTTCTTCCAAACATCACGTAAGAATCATCAATTCATACAATGAGCACTACTAACACAATTAACTTCTATTAAACTCACACGATTCAATTCATTTCAACTAATTTACTTCATATATTTATTTATCTTACACATTCTAAATATGAATCAACTACTAGTAATATTCAATCAAAATTAACTCAAAACTTATTCAAAAGTGTAGGAAATATTTATATAAAATATGTATATTTTAGAGCACATCAGCGGCCCAAATTTGATAACGTGTAACATAATAAAATTTATAACATTCAACGCAATCACACATATCAACTAGTCACGCAACGTTCATACAAGTTTCAATAAGCACAAAGATAGATTCTGAAATACGAGTTGTCACAAAACTTAACAGAGAACTTAAGCAACTTGAAACAAAAAGAAACACACATAAACACACCTAAACACACACACAAACATAAAAATAGCAAAAAGAGCAGTCAGATCAACTATTTGGAATAAAATCTCAATCAAAAGTAGTTTTATGAACTACAACAGAGCAGATATATAAAAGTTTACACTTTAAATTCACAGATCTAATCAAAAAGTAGAAAAAATAAACAATCTATAACAACATAACAACTTGCAAATTTAATAATTCTATCATAATCAACAATCAAACAAACAAAAAAAGACTACCCCCAATTCAAATTCAACATCAACACCTAATCGGATTCTGTACAGGTAGACTAACAATAACAATACCCAGATCAATTTCACAAAATTGAAGAAAATAAATGATTTACTGGTGTTGGGGCCTAGCAGCACCTCCGCCTTCTACTTCTGAAAAAAAAAAACAGCAACCAAAGTCCCCTATTTTACCTGAAATTGAAGAAAATAAATGATTTACTGGTGTTGGTTCTTACCTTGTTGTTATAGAAAGCTTGTTTATGCCATATATCTCCGGAATCTCTACTTACCAAACCCTTGTTTTCCTAAACTTGAGCATGCAGTCGCGAATTCCAACCAAAACCTCATCAATAATCTAGTCATCGCCACCAGATCTATATGAAATCCAGCGGTAACCATCTCCGTTTTTGTTGGAACCCTATATCTTAACACCCTAATTGTCACTGCCGCTGTTCAACCTTGTAACGAAAACCAAAAAGAGAAACCTAGTGATAAATTATAAGATTAATCTTAACAAAGAATCAAAATTGGATGAAACTGTACCGAAAGTGAAATTTGAGAGGAGGTGACGGTGCTGAAAGTGCCACGTGCGAGAACAAACCTGCAAATCGGTGGGGATTTCTTCAAATCAGTGTTCATGAGCTGCGAATCGAATGAGATTTCTTCAAATCATCGGTGTTCAACACAAAAGGGAAAAAGCCTGAGATTTAGGAGAAAAGAGGAAAAAGCAAGAGAAAAGGAGAGAGAGGCGTGATTAGATGAAGAAAAGATAGATCTGACAATCGGTGTTTGAATTTTGAAATCCCGCCCACAAATTAGATATACCGCCCAAGAGTTCTGCATGTGTTGAAAAGGTACTTTCAACACATTTGTGCTTGAGATGTTTGTACAATGTGCTTCAAATGGTTGTATAGTGGCAAATGACCATTTCTGTCCTTCCTATATGCTTATTAAAGTAGTATAGATATATAATAATAATAATAATAATAATAATAATAACTACTTTAATTTTAGTATCCCATAATTCCTCATTTGACCACTTCCCCAAAATTTTATAACTTCCCTCTCATACTCAGATTTCCTTCTCCCCCTATCAATTTTCACCACTACAACAGTGAAGAATCGCGGCTGAATGACAAATGAACCACCCCTACATCAATAGACGACCAATCATTGCCGCCAGACACTTCATCTCTTCAATCCTCACTTTAGCCCTATGCAGAGGTATGTTTTTTTATCCTCTATCAACCGTGCTGTAATAACAGTTAGGGTTTCAATTAAAAGTATTTAATTTTGTTGTAAATTTTGGGCATGCTATGTGTTTGATGGGGTATATCAAGTCAGGGGGATTTCAATTGGTTTTGACAATCAAGTTGTCATGAGATTCAAATCGCAATTGTACAATGAATTTTAACTGTATTTGAATTTTAAATACATATATATTGCTATTGATTTTTAAATTGAGAAAAAGGTTTAAATCCATTGCCAAGTCTGTTACAGTCTGATGTGTTGAAAAACACAGTCATTTACCCGTGTATTTTGTATTATAGTTTTAATAGTTTAGAGTCATTTTTATAATATTTAGACATATATTTTATTATTTGTCATTATTACAGGTCCCGGGGCGAAAAGAAATAAAAAACGAGCTTAAACGATCAATGCACGAAGAATCGAGAAATATTAAATGAAGATGAAAGACGAAGGGCTAAATCGCAATTAAAGAAAAGTTCTTTAAAAAAATAGTTAATGAAACTTAAGGGGGCTAAAGTGCACATTATATGAAACTTCAAATTAATTCTAACATCACATGCAAACAAGAATTCATACGTGAATTCTGAATTAGGGCGACAAGATTAAAAAACAGAATATATAAAGGAGAATTGGACATCAGTTGCTTTGGGCCGCATCATGTGTTGCTACCATGGCCCAAACGTTTTTTTGAAACCCGCTAGATGAAGCCCACATGGAAAAAAATTGTGTTTTAGTCACATCAGATGACGGCTCCAGGAGATTTTTTTTGACAGCAGCGGCTGTTACGAGCAGAAAGCTACAAAGGGCGATTTAGGAGGGAAAAATCATACGGATCAAGAATCAAGCTTTATCGAAGAATCGGGTCAACTACAATCCGTTAGTTATTCAGTTTGTTTTTACTTTGTGTTTTTCAAACTTGATACTATGGATTTTTTATGGTTTGATATTTGTTTCTTGTTCTTGATTATGATTCTTGGCTAGATATTTTTCTACCCGGGTTTGTGATGAATGTTTGTTGATAATCGGTAATATCTCAGTTTTGGTAATATACTTGGTGGTTTAATATTAAAGTAAGAGACCTAATTATTTTTGGCTTGATGTGTTTGCATACTTTACTCTAATTTACTATCTTATAATTGTTCCTCATGCGTCTTTGTGAATGTCTTTCATGCATATGCATGTTAGGTTACCTACTTTGTGTTTGTAACTAGTTTATGGTTTACCGAGCTTGTAACCCATAGGAACTTTGTTTGATAATTTAGAGGAGTTTAGTGTTCTACCTATTCTTGAGACCGGGAGGAGATAAATAGTTAGGATTGTCTTTGGTGCTAGGTATTTAGGTGCAGTGAGACCGGGAGGAGATCTGTCTAAGTTCCCTAGTATTATTTGTTTTCCTAAGTCTTGTCAAGTGTTTTTAGGTTACCCCGTGCACTCTAGGGTGTATTGTGATTAGTGAGACCGAGAGGAGATCTAGTCTTTGGATACTTTAGTATTGTTGGAGAGACCGGGAGGTGATCCAACCCATACTAGTGAGCTTTATTTGACCTTTAGGACCTTAGGAGAAGTTGATGAGACCAGGAGGAGATTCATCTTATCTTTAGTCTAGAGTGTCGTATTATTAGAACCTGGTTCCATCATAGTTACCATTACCGGGAGAAAACTGAGAGTCACGAATAGGATTCCAAACCTGGGTAGTACTTTCTCATCCTTGATTTCACCTTAGTAGCCTTCAGCCTGCGTCTAGGTAGTCTAGTTCGTCTTAGTTAATTCCTTTAGATTAATTAGTTAAACCCCCAAAATCCAATCAAATCAAATAAACCATTTAAGTAATTAGTTGAGTCAGAGTCTAGTTAGCGTAGCTAGTGTCTCGTGGGTTTGATACTCGGACTTCATTAGGCTTTACTACGTACGATAGGTACACTTGCCTGTCAGTGGTCTAGCATTTAGAGAGTCTTAGTTTATAAATTTAAAACTAGGGTGTCTAGATTAGGTTAGTAGTTTTTTAAAGACCACATTCTGCACATCAAGTTTTTGGCGCCGTTGCCGGGGACACTTAGGCGATTGCGTTATTAGCTTTGATTGATCTTATTTGTTTAATTGGTCTTAATTTGTAATTTGGGTTGTAGGGTTTGAGTTCTAGAGTTTGTGTCTAGTAGTAGTGAGTCGAGTCTTTATTTTTGTAAATAATTTTTTTATTAGATAATTTGTTTTTGAGTAAACTGCCAAAATGGTCCTTGAGGTTTGGTTACTTTTGCCATTTTAGTCCAAAACTCAAACATTTTGAATCTGGGTCCCTATGGTTTCAATATTGTTTCTATTTTCATCAAAAATCAAAATCTGATCAGATTTTTCAGTTAACATCCAGCTTTTTTGTCTTTTTTTTTCTCCCTTTTAATGAAGAGCAAAATGGGCTTTTACCGTTTTTTATAACAAATTAAAAAATCTTACCATTTTGCCTTTTAATAAAAGGGAAGAAAAAGACAAAAAAAAAAAAAAAAACTGGATGTTAACTGAAAAATCTGATCAGATTTTGATTTTGGATGAAAATGGCAACAAAATTGAAACCACGGGGACCCAAATTCAAAAGGTTTGAGTTTTGGACTAAAGTGGCAAAAGTGACCAAACCTCAAGGTCCATTTTGGCAGTTTACTCTTTGTTTTTTTTTTCTTTCTTCTATCTACTTTGTGCTGTTTTTGCTACTTTCTTCATGGCAGGTTATCATAGCGAGTACCCTCCCTATGTTTGGGAGTTCGTGGAATCATGTCAAATATTCGCTCAGATAACGACAACAGCACAGGACCAAGGAGATCCGAGGTTTCCCGAAATGTTCACAATTCTTCAGCGAATGATCGAGACACTGAGTCAAATGATTAAGGAAAGCATGAATCAGCACGTACATCCAAGGTGTGAGGACTGTGGTGGACCGCATCGGTACGAAGATTGTCCGATTTACGTGAATCAGAAGAAAAATCAAAGTACAATACGCTTTACATGGGATGATTACTATGCTGATAATATTGACTTTGAGAGCTATGAAGGGGTGAAGGAAGAAGAAGTTGAGGAAGAACAGGTTAAAGAAGAGCTTCCCGGTGATCCAGAGTTGTCAGATGTAGAATTGGAGATGACAACGGACGATTCAGTCCCACCTTCGGTTCAACAGGACGTGACGCCTAATTGGTATTCCACGCCATGGTATTATGGTCCTGAACCCACTGATTACGACTTCTGGAATGATGGTGGTGGGGAAGACGTGAAAGAGCCACTTGACAAGATGGAGAATGAGAGAGAGATGCATATACCATCTTGGGAGGAGGAGTTTGGTGATGAGTTGGTTGGTTTACCAACACTTGTAGAAGAAGAATTTGACCATGTTGGTGATATTATGTATTTAGAGACTTTACTTGTGGAGAAGCCAACAATGGAGATCAAACAAGCACCAAACGATGAAGAAGAAGATGAAGTGGCTGAGGAATTTGATGGTTGGCCAGTGGAGAAGTTAGAAGATACATCACCACCACAATTACTAACACGGGAGAAGCAACGGAGAAGCTTGGACCAACATAGTCTGAGGGTGCAGAGATGGTACAAAAGGAAGCATAATGGAACATTGAAGTGCGGAGACAACCACCATCCTCACTATATGTCACATATCAGGTTTGGTCCAGGTAAATTTAAATTTTGGTGGCGCGACCCGTTTGCATGTCTTAAGATATTTTATAGTTTCATCATTAATTTCTTAATAAACAATGATGAACAATTAAAATTGAACGGGTTAGACCGAGGTTGGATAAAGGAGAAACCTCCTGATTAAGTTTAAGTGTGGGGAGGTTTTGTAGAGTTTGTATAGAGTTGTAGTTTTTCAGTCAGTTTTTGTTTAGAGTCGGTATTGCTTTGGTTTTTGCTTGTTTTTTGTTTATGCAGGTTTGAATCGTACCACCCGTACTCAATCTCCATTTGGGTGATTTTGGAGCTGCTTTTCGAATATCATGCATTTTCCAAGTATACCAATTAGAGTCAAAGCCGATCCCGAATGGAATGCTATACGATCGAGCTGGATTGGACGAGAGTTATGGATCATACGCGTTATAAAACCAGCTAAGCCCTTTCCAATTATGCGCTTAGTCTTTTTATTTCTTATTTATTTTTAGTCTTTTGAGTCGCTTTCCATCCTACATTGAGGGTAATGTAGAGTTTAAGTGTGGAGATGGGAAACTGTCGTTTAGGTCTTAGTTAGTGAGTCTTGAGTCATAAAAATTTAAAAAATAAAAAAAAAAAATTCAAAATTTAAATTTCAAAAAAAAAAAATACAAAAAATGTCTTTTGAATAAAGAAGTTTGCAAAATTATTACGGGAAATGATAGAAAAGACGGGTTTTTGTTCGGGTTCAAATAATGATAATATGAGATTAATTAAGTCGAGCTTGTGTCTAGTTTGGGATATGTGAATAGGTCCGGTTTGGTTTTAGGTCCCTTTGAGTTAATATTACCTTAATTGTCGGTCTACTAGTGAGTTTTCATCTAGGAAAATGGGAAATTGAAACCGCCAATAAGAGTATAAGGAACACCGTCATAAGTTAAAACCGTTAGAATTTTTAATCTTGAAAAAAGAAAAAAAAATAGAAAAAAAAATGAGCTAGAAACTGAATGAAAGTAGCGCAGGCCTATGTAATCTTGGTTGGGGATAGTGACTTTACAACCGGAATACCTCTAGGATGTGTGAACTCGAGCTTGCAAATAAAAAAGTACCGAAGCCTAAGTAATCCGAGTTGGGGATAGCGACTCTACAGCCGGAATGCCTCTGGGTTAGGGAAAACAACGTCTACGCTCATTAAAAGAAAAAAAAATGAAAAGAAAGAAAAAAAAAATAATGCGGAAAAAAAAAAGAAAAAAATATTTGATTTTAAATTCTCTTGGTTTTGATATAAGACGGTTGGGAATTGGTCCAGTGATCGTTCCTTTTGTTCTATAAGCTTGAGGCGGGATTAGGTGGAACGTAGCTTCTAGCGTGAGACCCTAGGTAGATTGACCGCACTTGAACTAAATTTGCATGATAAGGGGCTTAGAACTGAGTTTGGGTTTAAAGGGACAAGCATATTTGCAATCGCGGCTAACACAAGTTTTGATCTTAACAAGTATAAATAAGTTGTTGACCCGAGTATTTATCCATCTCTGATTCCGTATGCATAGATTCTTTTTCAGGGACGAAAAAGGTTTAAGTGTGGGGATATTTGATGTGTTGAAAAACACAGTCATTTACCCGTGTATTTTGTATTATACTTTTAATAGTTTAGAGTCATTTTTATAATATTTAGACATATATTTTTATTATTTGTCATTATTACAGGTCCCGGTGCGAAAAGAAATAAAAAACGAGCTTAAACGATCAATGCACGAAGAATCGAGAAATATTAAATGAAGATGAAAGACGAAGGGCTAAATCGCAATTAAAGAAAAGTTCTTTAAAAAAATAGTTAATGAAACTTAAGGGGGCTAAAGTGCACATTATATGAAACTTCAAATTAATTCTAACATCACATGCAAACAAGAATTCATACGTGAATTCTGAATTAGGGCGACAAGATTAAAAAACAGAATATATAAAGGAGAATTGGACATCAGTTGCTTTGGGCCGCATCATGTGTTTTTGAAACTCGCTAGATGAAGCCCACATGGAAAAAAATTGTGTTTTAGTCACATCAGATGACGGCTCCAGGAGATTTTTTTTGACAGCAGCGGCTGTTACGAGCAGAAAGCTACAAAGGGCGATTTAGGAGGGAAAAATCATACGGATCAAGAATCAAGCTTTATCGAAGAATCGGGTCAACTACAATCCGTTAGTTATTCAGTTTGTTTTTACTTTGTGTTTTTTAAACTTGATACTATGGATTTTTTATGGTTTGATATTTGTTTCTTGTTCTTGATTATGATTCTTGGCTAGATATTTTTCTACCCGGGTTTGTGATGAATGTTTGTTGATAATCGGTAATATCTCAGTTTTGGTAATATACTTGGTGGTTTAAATTAAAGTAAGAGACCTAATTATTTTTGGCTTGATGTGTTTACATACTTTACTCTAATTTACTATCTTATAATTGTTCCTCATGCGTCTTTGTGAATGTCTTTCATGTCACACCCCCAAAATCCACACGCGGAGTACCACCGCTTGGGAGCGTGACTGACCAGGATCAAGCCATCAATCATATCAAACATAGCATTTAATAATATTAAAAGTCATTAAAGTAGTTCATCATGACATGATCGATGTTTCAAAACCAAGCATTTTTAAGTAGCGGAAGCATTGTTATAAACCCAAGTTAAAATACTGAAATGTCATAAGTGTCAAATCAAGGTAGTACGATCCTTGTCCACAACGACCGGCTCCTCCTTGTGCAAGCTCCATGTACCTAACGATCTGCAAGGCATGTAACAGAATGATCAACAAACTAGTTGAGCGAGTTCACAGTAAGTAAGTGCGTAACAGTAAGTAACGGGTGGCACTACTGGGCCGATAGCAAGTTATATAGGTGGGGGCTTCCCATGTTATGTGACCACTAGACTATTCGTATCAACTACTCGTATCATCCATGTTCTTCTTCCGAGAACAGTAGCGCGTATGGGGTGTACGTAGGTCTTACGTACGTATCCTTCATAACCGAGGATAGGAAACGCGGGGGTGTACGTGGGTTTCACGTACGTATCCTTTGTACCGAGGATAGAAGTAAGTAATGCGTACACGTAGGTTTTACGTGCGTGCCTGACATCCGAGGCAGTAATTGGCATATGACCACGTAGGTGTTATCCTAACCTACGGAACCGTCCTGACATCCGAGGATCATGGTAGGTGATAGTCTAGGAAAAGCATATGTACGTTCTTAGTCAATTGTAACCTTTAACCCATTCCCACGACCCGGGAATCCCATGCCTTAGTAGGAGTGTGAACTCACCTGGGTTTGCTCGGCAGACAGTATAATGCTCAAGTATACAAGTAAGGAATCAACCACGTCCTATCATGGTTACTATGCAAGTTAGGTTCGTATGTAGCACGTTTGTAGCACGTGTGGTATCAAGTATGATCATGGCAAATCACATAAACGTATCAGCAGTTCATATCAAGTAACGAGTCCAAGTAGTCGGCCCAATTAACATAAGCAGTCCAATTAGCAACTATGTAAACAAGTCCAATAGCATAACAGTTATAAGGTTGGGCCCGTGACAGTGGAGGCCCAAACAGTGTGCGTGTAAATGATGGTCTCGAGTCGCAACGGAGATCTCGAGTCGCAACCGGAGATTACGAGTCGCAACAGCTGGTTGCGAGTCGCAATGGTGATCTCGGTTCATCATGGTCTGGTTACGAGTCGCAACGGGACTCGCAACCGTGGTCTCGGCTGGTGCTGTTAGTGGTCTCGAGTGGGGTTCCGACTCGCAACGAGTGATACCGAGTCGCAACCGTGTGTAACAGTTTTTCCTGATTTCATGCAATTTAGTTATACGCATTTATGCAAATCAATTCACATTATCAGTTTCCAAGTTTGACCATATCAATTAACAGTTTCTATCATGATCAGTATCCGATCAAACGAGCATAATTCACATGTTCTTAACAAGAACCCTAACCGAAACATATATGAACACGTCTTTACATAAGAGCAGAAATCATAGCAATTTATACAACCATATAGCCAAGATAAATCAATTAATCCGATTAAGTCACATACACACATGGCCGGTTACAAGCACAATCAATTCAGCCGATCCATCATACATCTATATATCCAATGATCACAAGTATCTAGCCGGTTAACAACATCATACCCGATATGCATTCAAGAATCGTTTAAACACTATCAAACTTGTAAATCAAACGTACATCAAGCAACCCTAGATTACTATCATGCAAATTCGAATTCTAGCAAGATCATGTAAGCACGAATTCATTAACTTGATACTAACCGAAACAAGGAGAGAAGGATTCTGAATCCAAAAGCTTGAATAGGTGTTCGGCGGTTCTTGGTTCCGATTCGAGAGAGAGAGAGCTTGTGTGTGTGTGGTTGCAAAGATTGTAAAAACTAAAACCCTATAATGTGCATGTGTATATATATGCGTACAAGGGATGTGGGCCGAAACCCCACATGGGTTTTCTCATGGTCTCGAGTCCACTAAATGGACCGAGTGGGTTTGTGTTCGGTTGGGCATTCGGTTCAAGTAGTAACATACACATTCTTATGAAATTATATAGCACATAACATTCGATCACACAACTTAATCACATAATTCACATTAGTTCAATGGTTACACGTAATGTACGAGACGGTAAAGTACGAGTTGTCACATTATCCCCAACTAATTGGAAATTTCGTCCCGAAATTTTGGTATGCACTCACTGAGGAAGCTAGGTAAGTTCAATGGTTCACTGGTTTTCCTGGGGTGTCACATCCTCCCCCCGTTGATCTGGAATTTCGTCCCGAAATTCCGAAGTAGCAGCTTCAGCCTCAGTAGTGGTTGCATTGGTTTCGAATAACTGGGGGTACTTTTCTGTCATTCTGTCTTCGCGTTCCCAGGTGTACTCTGGGCCACGTTTGGAGTTCCAACGAACTCGAACAAGAGGGATTCTCTTGCTTTTGAGGACCTTCACATCCCGGTCCGTGATTTCTACTGGTTCCTCGACGAACTGCAACCGCTCGTCGATAGTGAGTTCCTTAAAAGGAATGATGAGGTTTTCATCTGATAGGCACTTCTTTAAGTTTGATACGTGAAAGACATTGTGAACTGCTCCGAGTTCAGCTGGTAGGTTCAACTTGTAGGCTACCTTGCCAATCTTTTCTAAGATTTCGAATGGTCCGACGTACCGCGGATTCAGTTTGCCCCGTTTGCCAAAACGTACCACACCCTTCCAGGGTGAAACTTTCAATAAAACCCGGTCTCCGACCTCAAATTCCAAAGGCTTTCTACGCTTGTCCGCGTAGGCTTTCTGACGGTCGCGTGCTGCCGCCATGCGTTGCCGTATCTGTGCTATCTTTTCTGTGGCGTCCACTACAATCTCTGGACCCGTAATCTGACTATCCCCCACCTCTGCCCAATAGAGAGGTGACCGGCATTTACGTCCGTACAATGCCTCAAATGGAGCGGCTTGAATGCTGGTATGGTAGCTGTTATTATACGAGAACTCCACCAAAGGGAGATGTTTTTCCCAGCCGTTGCCGAAGTCTATAACGCATGCCCTAAGCATGTCTTCAAGTGTTTGGATCGTTCGCTCAGACTGCCCATCCGTCTGAGGGTGATAAGCTGTGCTCATGTCTAATCGTGAGCCGAAAGATTTATGCATCGCTTGCCATAGTTCTGACGTGAATCGTGCATCGCGATCCGAAATAATAGAGGTGGGCACTCCGTGCCTCGAAACAACTTCTTTAAGATAGACGTCTGCGAGAGTGGAGAACTTGTCCGTTTCCTTAATCGGCAGGAAGTGTGCAGACTTGGTGAGTCGATCAACTATGACCCATATTGTATCGTTCCCACGCTGAGATCTAGGTAAGCCTGTAACAAAGTCCATGGAAATTTCTTCCCATTTCCATTGAGGTATCTTAGGCTGCTGAAGTAGGCCAGCTGGTTTCTGATATTCAACCTCGACTCTCGCACAGGTCAAGCATTTTCCAACGTACGTAGCAATGTGGGCCTTCATACTAGGCCACCAATAAGTAGTGCTGATGTCGTGGTACATTTTATCCGACCCTGGATGTACCGAATAGCGAGACTTGTGTGCTTCGTCCATCACAAGTTCGCGTAGACCGCCATAAAGTGGGACCCAAATCCGCCCCGATACATAGTAGGCGCCGTCTGCCTTCTGTTCCATTTGTTGTCGTGAGCCGCGTAAGGCTTCAGCCTTGACGTTTTCGGGCTTCAATGCTTCTACCTGAGCATTTCGTATCTGTGCTGGAAGGCTAGACTGAATCGTAAGCTGTAGCGCTCGCACGCGCCGTGGTAAAGTGTCTTTTCGACTAAGGGCGTCAGCCACAACATTGGCTTTGCCCGGGTGGTACTTGATGGCGCATTCGTAGTCGTTAAGTAACTCGACCCATCGTCGTTGACGCATGTTCAAATCCTTCTGCTTAAGGATATGCTCGAGACTCCTGTGATCGGTGAAAATCGTGCACCTGGTACCGTACAGGTAGTGTCGCCATATCTTAAGCGCGAAAACAACAGCTCCCAGCTCTAAGTCGTGCGTCGTGTAGTTCCGTTCATGAACCTTTAGTTGACGAGAAGCGTAGGCTATCACTTTATCACGTTGCATCAACACACATCCAAGACCCTGGATGGATGCATCACAATATACTACGAAGTCTTCTGTGCCCTCTGGCAATGAAAGAATAGGTGCGCTGCAAAGCCTATCCTTTAGATACTGAAAAGCAGTTTCCTGCATGTTGCCCCAACGGTAGGTGACACCCTTCTGTGTCAGTAGCGTAAGTGGTTGCGCGATCTTTGAAAAGTCTTTAATAAACCGTCTGTAGTATCCTGCCAAACCCAAGAATTGGCGTATTTCTGTCGGTGTACGCGGCGCAGGCCAGTTTCTGATCGAATCTACCTTGGATGGATCGACGTGAATCCCATCTTTGTTTACCACGTGGCCT
The DNA here is from genome assembly GCF_002127325.2 of Helianthus annuus. Lineage (NCBI taxonomy): Eukaryota > Viridiplantae > Streptophyta > Magnoliopsida > Asterales > Asteraceae > Helianthus > Helianthus annuus. The sequence goes on along the minus strand of NC_035446.2, from coordinate 49,309,111 downwards.
AAGAAGTGGACTTCACGAAGCCAGAAGTCGCATTTAGAAAGCTTGGCGTACAACTGTTCCTTCCGAAGGAGTTCCAATATAAGGCGTAGGTGTCGCTCGTGTTCCTCCTGACTCTTGGAGTAGATCAGAATGTCGTCGATGAAAACAATGACGAACTTGTCGAGATAGGGTTTGCACACCCTGTTCATGAGATCCATGAATACTGCAGGTGCGTTCGTAAGTCCGAACGGCATAACCAAGAACTCGTAGTGACCATAGCGAGTTCTGAATGCTGTCTTAGAGACGTCCTCCTCGCGGACTCTCAGTTGATGGTAACCTGACCGTAGGTCGATCTTGGAATAGTAACACGACCCTTGCAACTGGTCGAATAAGTCGTCTATGCGTGGAAGAGGATAACGGTTCTTCACCGTCACCTTGTTCAGTTCCCTGTAGTCTATGCACATCCTGAACGTACCGTCTTTCTTCTTCACGAAAAGCACTGGAGCTCCCCAAGGCGAAGAGCTTGGACGAATGAAACCCTTTTCCAAGAGTTCTTGCAGCTGCTTTGACAATTCTTCCAATTCTGATGGAGCTAGACGATATGGTGCGCGAGCTATGGGTGCTGCTCCTGGAGTGAGCTCGATCTGAAATTCGACCTGACGATGAGGCGGTAAGCCAGGTAAATCTTCAGGAAACACCTGAGGGAAGTCACGTACAATTGGAATATCCTCCAATTTCTTTTCCTTTGCTGACGCGTCTGAAACAAGAGCCAAAATGGCTATGTGACCTTTACGTAAGCACTTCTGAGCCTTCAAGAAAGAGATGATGCCAACCACTGCACCACTCTTGTCGCCTTGAACTTCAAGAGGTTCCTGACCAGAACGTGGAATGCGAATAATCTTCTCGCTGCATAGGATTTCTGCCTGGTGTTGGGATAACCAATCCATCCCAACCACGACGTCGAAACTTCCCAAAACTATGGGAATGAGATCAATAGAAAAGGCTTGACCAGCTAGAATAAGGTTACAACCCTGAACTACGTGCGTGGCTTCTAGACTTTTACCGTTAGCTAATTCTACTACATGCTTGGTGGGTAAAAGTGTTGGTGCACGTTTTAGCAGTTGACACATTTTCACAGACATATAGCTTGTATCCGCACCCGAATCAAACAAAACAGTAACGCAAATATTGTCGAGGAGAAACTTACCCATAACAACGTTGGGATCGTTCACCGCGTCGCCACGACCTAGTACGAATGCACGGCCCCTTGCCTCGTTGCCGTTGTTGTTTCCCCCATTGTTGTTGTTGCCGTTGCCCTGATTGTTGTTGTTGTTGTTGTTCTGGTTCCTGTTGAGCTGTGGGCAGTGTCTCTTGATGTGGCCTTCAGCACCACAATTGTAGCATCCTTTGTTGCCCTGTTGTTGGTTAGGCTGAGCGTGAGGCTGCTGCTGATTTTGGTTCGCAGGACGAAGGCTTCTACAGTCTTTGGCCTCGTGACCCATCTTGAGGCATCTTTGACAACGACCCTTGTTACACTGACCGTTGTGGTGCTTGTTGCAGTTGTTGCACTTTGGAAGATTTCCGCGATATCCACCCTGCCTGTGGCTACCTGACGACTGCTGGTTAGGGCTTTGATAGTTGTCAGTCTTTCGCTGCTGATTCTGGGACTGAACCGAAACTGATGCTTTGCTTGAATCCCCCTCCCATTTCCTCTTGTTGTCACTGAGGGTAACGGGAGTAGCTGAAGGAGTGTCTGTGGTAGTAGCGCTGACACGCTTAGGCAGTTTATTCTGTTCCACTGCCTGATCGGTGATGCGATGAGCGAGGCGTTGTATTTCCTGGATGTTTTCGAGGTTAGCCGACGTCACGTGGCTCTGAATTTCTGGCGCCAATCCCTTGAGATACAACTCAATGCGCTTGTATGGAGGGTCCACCATAGTTGGACACAGAACGGCCAGCTCGTTCGACCGTTTAGTATACGCTTCGATCTCTGACCCAACCATCTTCAGATTATATAGCTCGTCTTCCAGCTTGTGAATGTCTTCACGCGTGCAATACTCACGCTTGATGAGTTCCTTAAAATCGTTCCATGGGGTGGCGTTAGCAGCTGCCAACCCAAGAATCTGCACCTGCGCGTTCCACCAGGTTAGCGCGATTCCTTCCAAGGTGCCAGTAGCAAACTTGACCTTGCGAGCCTCAGGGCACTCGCACATCTCGAATACTGATTCTAGCTTCTCGAACCAGTGGAGGAGTCCAACCGCTCCTTCTGTGCCGCTGAAAGAGTTTGGACGACAGTCCATGAAGTTCTTGAAAGTGCAGACAGGCTGCTGCGCGTGTTGACCTATTGTGTACGAATAGGACGAAGTTAAATACAAGAGTGAATGTAGGATCTAGGGATCCTAGTGTGTGCCTATACTGCAGGATATACTACCTGCTTGAGCTGCTGCAACTGCCGCAGCAACTTGGGCTTGAACAAGAGCCTCTAACTGGGCTTGTGTCATGTTAATTCTTCCAGCCATTGATCTTCATGTCAAAGGCGAAATTGGTGAGAAAAGTTCGCGAATAGTGCGATGACAGAAAAGCGTAAACACGTAAGGGTTCTTAAGCAATAGCAAATAGTGAGCATTGTAGTCTAAGCATACCACGAGCAAAGTTCTAAGCAGTTCTAGCAGACAGGCAATAAATATAAACCTTATTACCTAGGATGTCGAGTCTTGCACGTGGAGCGAAGCGTCGTTGTGGATCGTTGAGAGCACTGTTCTGGTTATAGTCCGGTTTTAATAAAAACGTTTTCCCATATTAAAACCAAGTTCTCTATAACCAATGGCTCTGATACCAATCTGTCACACCCCCAAAATCCACACGCGGAGTACCACCGCTTGGGAGCGTGACTGACCAGGATCAAGCCATCAATCATATCAAACATAGCATTTAATAATATTAAAAGTCATTAAAGTAGTTCATCATGACATGATCGATGTTTCAAAACCAAGCATTTTTAAGTAGCGGAAGCATTGTTATAAACCCAAGTTAAAATACTGAAATGTCATAAGTGTCAAATCAAGGTAGTACGATCCTTGTCCACAACGACCGGCTCCTCCTTGTGCAAGCTCCATGTACCTAACGATCTGCAAGGCATGTAACAGAATGATCAACAAACTAGTTGAGCGAGTTCACAGTAAGTAAGTGCGTAACAGTAAGTAACGGGTGGCACTACTGGGCCGATAGCAAGTTATATAGGTGGGGGCTTCCCATGTTATGTGACCACTAGACTATTCGTATCAACTACTCGTATCATCCCTGTTCTTCTTCCGAGAACAGTAGCGCGTATGGGGTGTACGTAGGTCTTACGTACGTATCCTTCATAACCGAGGATAGGAAACGCGGGGGTGTACGTGGGTTTCACGTACGTATCCTTTGTACCGAGGATAGAAGTAAGTAATGCGTACACGTAGGTTTTACGTGCGTGCCTGACATCCGAGGCAGTAATTGGCATATGACCACGTAGGTGTTATCCTAACCTACGAAACCGTTCTGACATCCGAGGATCATGGTAGGTGATAGTCTAGGAAAAGCATATGTACGTTCTTAGTCAATTGTAACCTTTAACCCATTCCCACAACCCGGGAATCCCATGCCTTAGTAGGAGTGTGAACTCACCTGGGTTTGCTCGGCAGACAGTATAATGCTCAAGTATACAAGTAAGGAATCAACCACGTCCTATCATGGTTACTATGCAAGTTAGGTTCGTATGTAGCACGTTTGTAGCACGTGTGGTATCAAGTATGATCATGGCAAATCACATAAACGTATCAGCAGTTCATATCAAGTAACGAGTCCAAGTAGTCGGCCCAATTAACATAAGCAGTCCAATTAGCAACTATGTAAACAAGTCCAATAGCATAACAGTTATAAGGTTGGGCCCGTGACAGTGGAGGCCCAAACAGTGTGCGTGTAAATGATGGTCTCGAGTCGCAACGGAGATATCGAGTCGCAACCGGAGATTACGAGTCGCAACAGCTGGTTGCGAGTCGCAATGGTGATCTCGGTTCATCATGGTCTGGTTACGAGTCGCAACGGGACTCGCAACCGTGGTCTCGGCTGGTGCTGTTAGTGGTCTCGAGTGGGGTTCCGACTCGCAACGAGTGATACCGAGTCGCAACCGTGTGTAACAGTTTTTCCTGATTTCATGCAATTTAGTTATACGCATTTATGCAAATCAATTCACATTATCAGTTTCCAAGTTTGACCATATCAATTAACAGTTTCTATCATGATCAGTATCCGATCAAACGAGCATAATTCACATGTTCTTAACAAGAACCCTAACCGAAACATATATGAACACGTCTTTACATAAGAGCAGAAATCATAGCAATTTATACAACCATATAGCCAAGATAAATCAATTAATCCGATTAAGTCACATACACACATGGCCGGTTACAAGCACAATCAATTCAGCCGATCCATCATACATCTATATATCCAATGATCACAAGTATCTAGCCGGTTAACAACATCATACCCGATATGCATTCAAGAATCGTTTAAACACTATCAAACTTGTAAATCAAACGTACATCAAGCAACCCTAGATTACTATCATGCAAATTCGAATTCTAGCAAGATCATGTAAGCACGAATTCATTAACTTGATACTAACCGAAACAAGGAGAGAAGGATTCTGAATCCAAAAGCTTGAATAGGTGTTCGGCGGTTCTTGGTTCCGATTCGAGAGAGAGAGAGAGCTTGTGTGTGTGTGGTTGCAAAGATTGTAAAAACTAAAACCCTATAATGTGCATGTGTATATATATGCGTACAAGGGATGTGGGCCGAAACCCCACATGGGTTTTCTCATGGTCTCGAGTCCACTAAATGGACCGAGTGGGTTTGTGTTCGGTTGGGCATTCGGTTCAAGTAGTAACATACACATTCTTATGAAATTATATAGCACATAACATTCGATCACACAACTTAATCACATAATTCACATTAGTTCAATGGTTACACGTAATGTACGAGACGGTAAAGTACGAGTTGTCACATTTCATGCATAGATACATGTTAGGTTACCTACTTTGTGTTTCTAACTAGTTTATGGTTTACCGAGCTCGTATCCCATAGGAACTTTGTTTGATAATTTAGAGGAGTTTAGTATTCTACCTATTCTTGAGACCGGGAGGAGATAGATAGTTAGGATTGTCTTTGGTGCTAGGTATTTAGGTGCAGTGAGACCGGGAAGAGATCTGTCTAAGTTCCCTAGTATTATTTGTTTTCCTAAGTCTTGTCAAGTGTTTTTAGGTTACCCCGTGCACTCTAGGGTGTATTGTGATTAGTGAGACCGAGAGGAGATCTAGTCTTTGGATACTTTAGTATTGTTGGAGAGACCGGGAGGTGATCCAACCCATACTAGTGAGCTTTATTTGACCTTTAGGACTTTAGGAGAAGTTGATGAGACCGGGAGGAGATTCATCTTATCTTTAGTCTTAGAGTGTCGTATTATTAGAACCTGGTTCCATCATAGTTACCATTACCGGGAGAAAACTGAGAGTCACGAATAGGATTCCAAACCTGGGTAGTACTTTCTCATCCTTGATTTCACCTTAGTAGCCTTCAGCCTGCGTCTGGGTAGTCTAGTTCGTCTTAGTTAATTCCTTTAGATTAATTAGTTAAACCCCCAAAATCCAATCAAATCAAAAAAACCATATAAGTAATTAGTTGAGTCAGAGTCTAGTTAGCGTCGCTAGTGTCTCGTGGGTTCAATACTCGGACTTCATTAGGCTTTACTACGTACGATAGGTACACTTGCCTGTCAGTGGTCTAGCATTTAGAGAGTCTTAGTTTATAAATTTAAAACTAGGGTGTCTAGATTAGGTTAGTAGTTTTTTATAGGCCACATTCTGCACATCACAGTCTCAATTCATTTTTATGAATATTAAAAGATTATACAATATATGATCAAATTGAACACATAAAGAAAGAAGCAGATGAGTGTACATGTGATTATGTTGGCTAAGATGCTAGAGGTTCAATACTTACTGGTACCGAAAAACGGGGAAAGTGGGTACCGGTACCGAATATACCCGGTATGGTTTTGTATCGATACCCGGTACCAAGTGCTCATCCCTAACCATAAACTCGAACCTTTAAGCTTATGCCAGGTTGACCAATGTTTATATTTATGTGCAACTGAGGTTTATGCCCAAGTGAGTTGTTAAGATTGTATGCAAGATTTGTTTGAACTTGGGCGCATATAATATCTTAGCTTGCTCATATTTTTCCTTATGTTTTACGTTTGTAAACAAGACAGTGTGACCCAAATGTTTGCTTTTTGTTAACTATCTATTACAAAACACTGCCAACGACTTCTGGTGATTGATTGTTTTTGTATAATTTCTATTTCTATGTGTGGCCTACTTTACACTATACATAGGAAAACTCTATGAGGCATATTTTCTCATTTTTGTTAAAATATTGTGCTAGCCTGCACTATTAGTTGTGGACTTGTTGGCTTATAACTTTTTCTTAACTAGTCGTTCAGGAAATCAAATTGGAGCCAAAAGAACCTCATTTAGACATTATTTGCTAACAAAAACTTCCTAAAGCTTAGGAGAAGATATGCTGATGCCGCTTTATTTCTGCAATATGTGAAAAGTTGTCGAGTGTGTAATGTTTCAACATATTTTTATATTGAAATATCTTGAGTTATGAAGAACCGATCCGAGATTTTCTTATCATCTGCGCATAGTTCAGTTTAGGTCTCTGAATGGCCTAAAAGGAAAATGATATATGTCTTGAACTATGAGATGGGCTTTCTTACGCATATATTAATCTTCTAATACCTATATGAAAATGGTATTGTAACTGTTGACCAACATTGGTGGGTCAAAATTACACGGGTCAAATGATGTGGTGGAGACACTTATGATGTGGTGGAGACACTTGCTGAGAAACTAACCTGGGTGACCTGGGAAAAATAATTGTTATTCTCAACAACCCAAACCCCACCCCTTCAACTACTTTGTTGCAGAACACGTGCTAGATATGCTAGTTCACTACAATCAGGTTTGTGTACTTTTGCCTTCTAAATATGTATTCATATGGTATTGATGAAATTTGAAATATCTTTTTTTTATTTGGGTTCAAGTTTATAATATTCTTTATTATGAAGTGTTAGACATCACTTTTTCGAAATTACAATATCTGAATTTTTTGAAAGTTTGCTTTTCACCATGTAAACTAGGAAGAGGTATGTGTGGAATCTTTAATGATTCTTTTGTATTGGTTGGATTCTAAATTTTATTAATTTGCAGCCTGTAATACACAATCTTAGGTTGCCTAAACCGAGCAGTGTTGGAGATGTTCGTAATGAAATAGTCTCAAAGGTACTTTGGATTTTAACTGTAATGAACTTGCATTTAAGCTGTATCCAAGACCAAATTATTGAGTTAGCATTCCTGATTCATGCAATGCATTTTTAAACAGGTACATTATCACATCCAAATGCTGAACTTAAACTTCTTGAAGTATTCTATTATAAGATCTACAAGGTAACTTAATGTTTTTTTTTAAATTATTTTCTAATTCAGTTTCTAGTAGAATGGTCAACTTTAGGATATTTATATAATCAATATTGGACATTATGAGCTGAGGAAGCCAGTTAGCCTCTACAGAGGAGATTGAGAATATAAACCAGTATCTACATTTTTCTTGTTAAGAATATAAGTTAAGCAACACTGATGCTTAGTATTGTTATTGTTTTTGTCAAAAATTACCGAAGCAATTAAATGATCAAATTAGTTAAGTGAGGTAGTGTGCTAAGAAAGTGTACCGGAAATATGTTTGTTAATCTTGTTTATAAAAACAGTTTCAGGATATAGCTCAGGATATCGAGCTATATCTATGATCAAACACTGAGCAAAAAGTAAAAAGGGTGAAACGAGATATACGAGGAAAGCCCTTGATCAATCTAGATCGCCAGCACAAAACCTCGGGAGCTGACAACCGCAGCTGCCTTGTTCTTCTTATTATTTCAAACGTCAGGATACAGTGCAGGATATTGATCAGATCGCTAAGTGTTACAGTGCTTGTTGTGAAAGTGAAAGTTGCGAGAGAGTTAAAGTGTTTGAGAGCAGTGAGTGTTGTTGTGTCCTACTCGATCTGATTTATCCAACTATTTATAACTAAGAAATACAAACAAAAATTCCTATAAATGGGGGATCCTTCCGAATATTCCATAGTTAACGTTATGGACCGAGTAAAGCGGCTTCAACGTCTTCCTTTGAACTACTTAGACCGAGTCTTCCGGGGAAAGGGTCCTCATGAACGTTACGAGCTTGGACTCATATTCCTGCACACAATCCGTTAGTGATCCTCAGGATACCATTCAGGATGTTACTAATATCCTGAATAAGCATCCCGGGTATGAACATATATCATACAACTAAGATATAACTTAAGATATTGACCAGAATATGGGCTCAGGATTTCACCCATAACAATTGTCCCCAAAAATGTTACCGTTAAGTATCCTGATACTAACGGTTACATTTTTTCACGAATACCAAGGTAATTGTTTTGGTCAAAAATTACCGAAGCAATTTAGTGATCAAATTAGTTAAGTGAGGTAGTGTGCTAGAAAAGTGTGTTGAAAATATGCTTGTTAACTTGTTTAGGAAAAACAGTTTTCAGGATACGGCTCAGGATATTGAGCTGTATCTACGATCAAACTATGAGCAAAAAGTAAAGGAAATGACACGAGGTGTACGAGGAAAGCCCTTGATCAATCTAGATCGCCGGCATAAAACCTCGGGAGCTGACAATCGCAGCTGCCTAGTTCTTCTTATTGCTTTCAACTTCAGGATACAGTGCAGGATATGATACAGATCAACTAAGTGTTACAATGAGATTTGAGTACAAGTGTTTGTGTGTAATGATTGCTAGAGACTAGAAAGCAAAGTGTGCGAAATAATGTATCTGACTTAATCTGATCCGATCAGTCTATTTATAGTAAAAAGAAAGCAACCAACTATGCTATTATTCCGGGATCCGGCGAATATTCCATATGTGAACGTTGTAATCCACATCTTCCGGCTTCAACGTCTTTCTCCCAACTGTTTTGCCCGAGTCTCAAGGAGAAGAAGTCCACTTGAACGTTGGAGACTTATACCCTTTAATCTGCACGTGGTTAAATCAGTTATTACCAGGATATCGTTTCAGGATGTTACCAATATCCTGATCCGGTATCCTGATCTCAAATAAACAATCAAAAGCAGAATATTAGACAGGATATATGTTCAGAAAATGGCCTATAACAATTGTCCCCAAAATATATCTGTTGGTGTACCAATCCAACGGATATATTTTAAAACTTATCTCCAAGATCGAGCTTATTAAACTGAAACGACATTTGATGTGACTCGGTGCAACTTCCAACGCGTTTTGTACTCAATTATCCAATTAGCCCCTATATCTTCTCTATTCCTTGTTGATAAACCACCATCTTCTCCAGAATTTCCAGGTACTTCTCTCCTTTCTCCTTAACTTTTTCCCGTTCAACTTTCTAGATGGCTACTAGAACTCGCTCCCATTCCGGCGAGTCCACCTCATCATTCGTTGATCAAAATCTGCTCAAACATCCCGAGAAAGAAGTGTGCTCCTTCGATAATGCTGACATTGCTGCATTGAGAACCTCCGGCGCTTTCCCTGACACGGCGGTTATTCGCCCATTCGACTGGAGCATTCGTTCCGACGTCTCTTCCGAAGAATGGGTTTGTTTCTTGTCATACCCATTTTCTCTTGGCCTTTGATACCCATTTCCGGAGTTTATCATGGAGTTTTTGCGGGTCACCGGCCTTTGTTTTGCTCAGACAATGCCCATGGTCTGGAGAGTACTCATCATGCTCTATCAGATCAAAACCCTTCATATCCCTGATCTTTGTATTGAAGACCTTCCGGTTGCTTACCGTCTCCGATCCCATGGCAATAGCCGTTTCCTACTCTTCTCCACTTCCAGTAACCCCCTCATCCTCAAAGCTTCAAAAAACGAGGATTGGTGGCAGCGAAAGTTTTTCTTTGTTAGACGGGATTCCATTCCCGAGGGCAAAAGCCTTCCGGTGAAATGGTTGACCTCCGGTAGGGTTTAGGGTTTCTAGATATCCCTAAACATATCCTGACAATACATCTTGAACTAACATCCTGATTGTGATTTATGCAGCGAACTTCAAAGAGTTGGCCCCTCCTACCGAAGAGTCCCAAGAACGAATCAACAAGATCTACCAACTGCCCGATTGTGACAGATCCTTTACACAGCATCTTCCAAGCTCAAGCCAATACTCGTCATCAGACATGTCTGGTAAGAATTATATATAATTTTTGTATAGTTATAAAATATAAAATTAGAAAAGTGACTTAGATTGCTTCTCTGTTTAGCAGCACCAGCCAAAATTCCAGAGGTTTTTGATCTTGACGAACTAGACAGTTACCCCATCCCTGTTCAGGTGAAAAAAGAGTCTAGCAAATCTGCTTCCACTTCTAAGCCAGCACCCAGCTCTAAGCCGACGGTTATCCCAAAGCCCTCTCCTGCTACCAAGCCACATGCTTCAAGCTTCCGCAAGAGAAAAGAGACTGACTCTCCAGCCTCATCCGAGACCTTCCCCTTTGAAAACCATGGGTTTGTTGAATCCAGCGGTTATATGACCGGCTTTCTTAACCAGGCAAAGATTCTCACCTGATATTCTGCATACATATGTTAACCATTATCCTGAATACCCCATATATTTTGATACCTGTTTCTTTGATTGCAGGGTTTGGAACGTCTCGTGCATTTGTATGAAGAAGCCTGCGGGCTCAACAAGATGCTAGAGATCAAGCTCAAGAAGGCTGAAACCACCATCGCTGACCAAGGGATAATCGCCGCTGCCAAGTCTCAGCATTATGAAGATAAATTCAAAGCAATGACCCAGGAGCACCAAGCCGCTATTCACAAGGCCAACGAGGATGCCCAAGCCAAGCTGGATGCTGCCCATCTCCAATACCAGCAGGATATGAGTTCCTACCGGGATGACCTTAAAGGATCCGTTGTTGTTTCCCTACTTCAAGCCAGGCTAAGGATGGCCTATGAAGCCAAGGCCTTGGGCTTTGAATGCCCTTCCTGGAACGTCAAGGCCTGGGAAGCGAAACTAACGGATCTCAAAGGAACCCCTGTGGAACATCCTGCGAAGCATGCTGGTGAGGATCCTCCCAAGACGACAAAGGCGGCGGCCGATGCTGGTGGCGATGCTGAGAAGAATCCCGAAGATGATGCTTGTTTTGGTCAAAAATCCCACAAGGATAATGCAACCAAACTCTATGTAAACGGGGAATGATGCTTGGTTTGATGAATAAAGTAAAGGATCACTTTAATGTAAAATATGCAAGTGACACAAGGATTTATACGAGGAAAAAGCCCTTGATCAATGAATGATCTCCGGCATAAAAAACCTCGGGTGATGGCAACTACCGATCACCAAGCTTCAATATAACAAACAATGTTTTTACAACTTCGGATGGTAACGAGCTAGGTACAAGGATCACTATAGTATCGTGTGTCAAAGCGTGTGAGAAATGTGTTGTGTCTTCCGAATGTGGAAGAGTGCTACTTATACAAGTATGTGTGGTCGTATTTTAGGTAAATAACCTAACTATTAGCTCGTTACCCCTTCAAGAATAGAAGATAATTTAGCCTAAATTATCGCCCTTAAATTGTGCTGAATTTCCATATTGTCCACAACGTCCATCTTTGATTATGCATATGCCAAAGTAGCGTGACAGGTTCCTTGTTTACGTTGTTAAGAGCGGATCCTACTCGAAATTCCTGCAAAACCACATTAAATTCAAAGAGAACAATCGTTAGTAAGAGGATCCCTAGGATGCTCCGTGATCCTGATCCTGGAACTTTTCTGAGAATCACTATCTGCCAAAGAAACAAGGATCACTGGTTAGGATCACGTGTAAGGATCACATGTAAGGATCATAAGTCATAAAAATCCAGCCCTAACAATTGCCCCCAAAATATAAGGAGTATTTATCTAATATAAACGAATTATATTTTGCCGGTCTTATCTCTAACTGACTTAACGGATATATAGCCGTTACAATGGAACTATCCGTTGCAATCTAACGTCACGGAAGTGACAACCCTGCACGAATCATCATTATAAATAGAAATAGGGATAGGATCGAATGCATTTAAATTCGAGAACTCTTCCCTTTATAACCGCGATCAGAGAATTGAACAGGTATTCCCCTTCTCCTTCTACCTTGCTTGCTATGTTTTTCTTTTTCTTTCTATCGTCTTGAAAAGATGTTGCTCCGGAACTCCCCACACAAGGATCCTAAGAAGAACAGTCCCTTGAAGGGTCAAGGGATCATCAAGGATTCTCCCACTGAGAGGTGTTGTTTCACCGATCCTCAGATCGATAGAATCCGTCATTGCTTTCCGGCGAATACTATCTTCAAGTCTTTTACTCCCACTGCTTTGAGTGATTTTATTTCTGATACTTGGGTAGCTTTCCCGGTTACTCCGTTCTTGATAGGATATTCGTATCCTTTCCCACAGTTCACTCAATCCTTTTTCTCTCTTACCGGCATCTGCTATATCCAGGCTATGCCCATGATTTGGAGGGTGTTATACACCCTTGAGAGGATCATTGATCAAGAGGGGATTGACCTTGGTATGGCGGAGTTGGCCGAGATGTATGATCTTACTACTTTCGGATCCCATCGTTATTTGTTTAAGCGAAAAGCTGGAGAGGATCACCCTGTCTTCAAAGTTACCAAGAACGACACGAACTGGAAGCGTCGGTTCTTTTTTGTTAGGAGAGATTCCATTCCTGATGGGAAGGATTTGCCCAAGGAGTGGGCTACCCATGGTAGGATAGAGGATCCTGGAAGGATCACCATAAAATTTGTTCCTTAGGATGAGGATCACTGATATTTTCTTGTTTGTTGTGCAGCTATCTCCATCTCTCATCTGAAGTTGACACCTGCTGCAAAAGAGAGACTTTTAGCCTTTAAGAAGCTTGATCCGGAGACAAGAACTTTCCAAGTTGCCACCCAGGATTCTCAAGAAGTGTCTTCTGCCTCTGCCACAATGTCAAGTAAGTATTCATATTTATAAAGTAATTCTGTGTAGGATTTCAAATTTAATTAGAATACTTATCTTATTTTGGTTGTGTAGGTGCTGGAAAACCTTCTAAGTCTGCCTCAAAGTTTGGCATCGATGACCTGACCAACATGAAATCCTCAAGGAAGAAGAATCATGCTAGCCCAAGTGCTTCAGCCCTTAAAGCACCTATTAGGGGTAAAGGAAAGAAGAGAAAGGCCTCTGAGGATTTACAAGGTCTGCCCCTGCTCCGCCAACAGTTTCTGGACTATTTCAACGAGGTAAGGATCACTGCCCCTGTTTGTTATCCTGACAGTTTTGAGGATCACTTGTTTCTGATGTTATGCCTTGTTTTCTTTTGCAGAAATTTGCTGAGATAGAGACTTATGTTGGCCACGTCGAGGATCAAGATCGCCAAATCGCTGACCTCCAACAGATGGGTGTGCTGAAGGATCTCAAGATTGCTGATCTTGAGAAGGAGCTCCGAGCTACCAAGGATGAAGCTGCCAAAATGCTGATAAACTTTGATTATGAGAAGCATGACATCACCCAGGACGCCAAGGTCTCTGCTGCGATAGCCATGTATAAGATCCAGCTGCAGATGGCTGCGGAAGCTCAGGATCCTGCCTTCGACAAAAGCACGTGGGACGTGGAGGGCTGGAAGGCGAGGCTGGCAGAGTTGGAGGATGATGAGGAGGCTGAGGAGATCCTGATGCTTGAAGGTGCTGGCAAGGATCATGCTGGGGAGGCAAGTGGAGCCGGTGGTGATGGTGCAGCGAAGGATTGAGCTGCAGGATTGGGCGATGAAGGAAACTTCTAGACATAGCCGGAGCCCAATTTTTTTTGTGTTTTTTGATGTTTTTGAACAATTATGGTCTGTAACTTTGAACAATAGTTTTAGGATTAAGGATCCAGGATCCTTCAGACAATATGTAGGATTGCAAGTGGTGGAGGGATCCTCTGTTTGGGGGATGAAGCCATTGTGATCCTGCCGCCTTTTATTTACCTGCATGCTATGACCGCACAAACAATGGACACCCTTTGCCAACCCATGTGGACGGGCCACGTTTTGCTGGTAGAAATGTGGGTTGGCAATTTTGACAACTTTGAAGGGTTTCAAACCTTTGTTAATAAAATAACTCTTAATCTGGCTTATCTCGTATTGTTATCCCTTTAATTTCCAATTGTTTTGATACATATTTGTTTGAGCAAGAATAGTTAAGCAAATTATGTTTAAGAAATTTAGGATATGATCCTGGATCAAATATCCTATAATCGAAAATTTTCAAAGTAGTTTATTTTAAGGGTCATAGGTTCAGTTGTCAAAGTCTATGGGTTATTCAAACAAATAATGAATGAAATTGAAAATAATTAAGGATCATACCTGAGGATCCAAGTTAGGATCCTAACCTCTAATCAGGATAACCATAAATGAAACTTTAATGGATAATAAGGATTAAGGATCCTTAATCGTTTAATTTTGAAAACCTGAAAAATAGAACATAACTTGGGACTAAGCCAATATAAAAGATAAGTTAGTAACTGGGGACATGCCCAAAGGATAACTGGGGACAAGCCCAAAGGATAACTGGGGACAAGCCCGAAGAATAACCGGGGACAAGCCCAAGGATCGTATGTAAACTGGAGTATGGCCCTCACTGGCGACTATCCAAACTTAGTGACATGAAAATGCCAAAACCTTAGCTAACGTGAAAACGTTAGAAACCTTAGGAACGGATGTATGGTACGTCTACCGTTATACGTAGGATCCTAGGTATAGCCAGTACGATGAGGTTATCAGCCCCTGGAGTGGGTACTGGTCCCAAAGACATGAACTATACCAGGATCATCGTGCGCTACAGGCGAAAACTGGGGACAAGCCCAAGGATAACTGGGGTTGAACCCAAGGATCTGTGATGCTTTTTGAAGACTATCAACATTGTGCTAAGGATACCTGTACTTATCAGAACTCAAAATCTCGTGAGAGAAGGATGAAGTATCCCTCAACGACCTGCTCCTCCCTGTGCAAGCTCCATAATGTACCTAAGGTCCTGCAAGGCATGCAGCAGATAATCAACAACTAGTTGAGCGAGTTCACAGTTAACAGTTCAGTAATAGTATAGTGTGAGTAGCGTTTTGTTCGTTCGTTAAGTCGTATATCGTTTAATTGGTATCGCGGCCTCCCAGGCAGGTGTGCGAAGATATTAGGGGATGTTCCTCCCGAGTATTCTAGACTAGGTTTTGATTGTATCGCGGCCTACCAGGCAGGTGTGCGAAGATTAGTAGATTACAGTTCGCGGCCTTCCAAAGGCAGGTGTGCGAAGTCAGTCATAATATCGCGGCCAACCCTTGGCAGGTGTGCGAAGATCGTTCAATAAGTGTTACTAGTCTAGCAGTAGGTTCCATCATCTATGTATGAACAGTAAATCATCAAATCCCCATTCCCACCCTGGGAACCCCATGCCTTGGCTTGTGTGAACTCACCTTGGGTTCCTCGGCAGATACACAGAATGTACAGGTAGCTAGTAAGTGGTCAACCACGTCCTATCAGGGTTATTATACAAGTCAGGTTCGTATATAGCACGTATGTTCTACACGTATTGTACACAAGAGCAATCATGGTAATTCACATACTTATCAGCAGTCCAATAGAAATCAGATATCAATTTCCAAGTATTCGGCCCAAACAATTGGGCTGTAACAGTGCAGGTCCAATAGTAAACATAGTCGGTCTCGAGTCGAGACTATCTGTCTCGAGTTACGCTGGTGTCGAGATCTCGAGTCGCAACGAATGAGATCTCGAGTCGCAAGGGGCTGGTCTCGGTTTGTCATGGTCCACTCGAGACTGTTCGGTCTCGAGTCGCAACCGGACTCGCAATGCCGGTCTCGAGTTGTGCTGCTGTGTGCGAGTGTTGTGGTCTCGAGTCGCAACTGGATTCGCAACCACGGTCTCGACTCGCAACCGTGTTAAGTCTATCAACGTGTAACGGATTTCCATGTTTCATGCAATCAGTTTCGTGGTTTCCAAACTTGCACAAAATCAATCAACGATTAACAGTTTCCATCCATGTGTTATTCGATCAAACAAGCAAATCTATTATGAGTTCATATGAACCCTAACTAAACATACGAACAGTAACATAATGATTTTTCATGAACATATCTTATAACTTCTAAACTATCCGATTCATATGAACATTAACACTTACACATAAGAGCCGATTACATAACAATTATATCATTTTTCAAATCACAGCTGATTAACACCTAGTATCATTCAATAACATGACCAATCATAATAACCATACAAATCCATTAAAATCATTCGGTATACAACATCAAGAACAAGCCGATGGACATGAGCAATTTCACATATGAATCATATCTTTAACCATGAATACAAACCTAAACATACTAACCGATTAATGGCAGAAAAGGGTGATCCGAACAAGGAAGGTCTTGTGCCGTCGGGTTCCAAGCAAACGAGAGAGAGAGAAGTCTAGGGTTTCTTGTGTGTGTTGTGTTTTGTGACAAATGAGAGAACTACCCCTAGATGGGTGTTTGTTTGCGTACAAAACA
Source organism: Helianthus annuus (assembly GCF_002127325.2). Taxonomy (NCBI): domain Eukaryota; kingdom Viridiplantae; phylum Streptophyta; class Magnoliopsida; order Asterales; family Asteraceae; genus Helianthus; species Helianthus annuus. Next base: position 49,292,406 of record NC_035446.2, on the reverse strand, counting down.
AGTGGGCCGAACCCAACTCGGGTACCCTATGGGTCCGCGTACAAGGTGTGGCCCAAATGGGCTTGTGTGACCGGTTAGTCTTGTTCGATCAGGTTATAGTGTGCGGTTTGGGCTCGTTCACTATGCTAGTATATAATACACACATATCACATAAACATAACATATCATGTATTCATTCAAATAATATGGTTCACGTAAGCATATAACGTTACACACAGTAAGTCTAAAGTACGAGTTGTCACATTATCCCCAACTAAAAAGAAATTTCGTCCCGAAATTTGGTATGCACTCACTGAGGAAGCTAGGTAAGTTCAATCGTTCACTGGTTTTCCTGGGGTGTCACATCCTCCCCCCGTTGATCTGGAATTTCGTCCCGAAATGTCACACCCCGACCACGTAGGACAACAAACCGTGGCGGAAACGTCGGGGAGTGTTGCAACAGAATAATTGTTTCACAACCATGGATTCAAAAATAGTTTCGTTTTATTGATAATATCAAACATTATATTGTCTTAACATAAAACAAACAAGTTTCTTATCAACTATCATAGTTTTAAAGTCACTAAGGCCTCGTCCAGGTCCTACGTGACGCATGCATCCTAGAAAATCACATCATTCAACCACACCTGAAACATATGTAAAAACAAAGTCAGCAAAGAAATTGCTGGCGAGTACGTAGGTTTTATAAGGGTATTGGAATCATGGCTTGTTTGTATGATGCAATACTTTATTAGACTACAAGAGTCGAAATACAAACCTCGTTTTGAAAAGTGTATTGCAACATAGTTAACCAACTCAAATCAAGTTGATTAAGTTTATAAAATCTCGTAGCCATAATTCTTAACCCCAAAACATTTTGTTTCTAGAAAAACATCTTGTAAAACATCATTGTGTGACATCGTTTTAAATATCGTTTACCCAAGTGAACTATATAACGCCACGGTGTGTAATATGATGAAAACACTTATATATAAGAAGTACCAGCGGTGTATCTACCATGTTTTCACCACATTACCCCCGTCTCGTTATCTAAACACTTAACCAAAAACCAGTCGTTTATCGAAATCGTTTAACATCGTTTCCAAATCGTTTACTCGTTTCCAAATCGTATTCGTTTTTAATAGTGAAACTACTTTTGGTCGTCTCGTTAACAACATTCAAACCTTCGTGACTCGTCAAACTCGTTTCTCGTTTCGTATTAACAAACCACCAAAGGGTAAGTTAACAATCATCAGATTCAGTCGTTACCCACAACCCCCACACATAACTATGGGTGCAGTGCAATAACGGGATTTGTCAGATCCTATGGTACCATAACCTAATACTGGTCGGCTTGATCAATGCTAATGAATGTCATTCGTTATGTAATTACAACCAACAAGTCGTGTACACCTTATCGAAATCGTTATTAGTTTAGTAAAATCGTTATAATCGTTTTTGAAACCATCGTTTAAACTTTGAAAACATTTGATACATATGAATCACCCCAAAACATTTAAAACAGTAAAATAGGGGAACTATGTACTCACATGTAGTGCAAAGTATCCTTGATCAAATAGAACTTCAACAAACTCGAGCAAACCAGAGAAATCAAGTAGCCCCTAGTAATCGAACCACTAGTCAAACAATAGACGCCTAAATCGGAAGATCGGACAGAATGAGGTCTTGTAAACCAAATGAGTATTGGAACTCATGTGATATGGTTTAACAAAGCCTACATCCTAAATCGGAACCTATCCTAAGTGCTTTCGACCCATCGCGACCCATTAAGGTAGCTTACGCTACTTTAACGCGTCGTGTGCGCAAAAGCGCGTTCGAGATGTCTAACTAGTCCTATGACGAGTATTATGTGCCCATACATGTTTAATTATGTTACATAATCAGTTACGTGTCAAAAATTTAAGTTACATATGCTTAATTACCAATTATGTATAAAAAGGGTATTTTGGTAACTTACCAAGGCACCTAAACTACTTATCATGCGACTAATCAAACCTAAGTGACCATAAGGTATAACCCCGGAAGGTTATTCCCTACGCTACTATGGCCAAAACACATGTTTGGTCGAATCCTAATGATCGACCAAACGGGTCGTGTTCGAAAGTCTAAGCGGGTGTTTAGTCCGCTTGACTTACGACTCTACATAAGCACAAAACTAACAAGTGACGAGCTAAACATGTCGAAACATGTTTAGTTAAGTTAGAAAACAGGTTTGGCATCAAAACAAACGGTTTTGATACCTACAAGTAGCTTGGTTACAAAATACGCGAGAAAACGCATTCTGGCCGAAGCTACGACTCGTCACTGAGCCTAGATAACGTGGTAATCAATAGGTATAGTCACTAGAGACTATAACCATCGTGATTACGCTCACGTTATGAAGTTCAAAAGAACTTCGCGTTGACCATAAACTGGTCAAAGCAGAAAGTCAAACACAGTTTGACTTTAACGCTAAAACGAACGATAAACGCGAAAGAATACTTACAGAAGGTCCCCGCAAGATTGAACTTCCGAGTATTCTCAGGTATGAAGTGCTAAAACACCCCAACTTAGAGAACAAACTCAGAATTCAAGTGGGGAGAAATGAAGTTGGGTCGAGTATTTATAGGAAATCCACAACCGTTAGGATCGTTTCTTGTTCCCCAAGCGTTTAATCTCGGCCCTACACTTGTACCCACTGATTTGGAATACTATGGGCATCCAAAACCAGCCCATAGATTGCTCAAACCATGTGCAAAACAATGGGGAACAGCTGGGTTTTAAAAATAAAGTTTGCTGATCTGGGGAGGCTTTACGGACCGTAAGCACATACCCATACGGTCCGTAAGGGACCTGCAGACCAGCACTTTCATAAAATGACAGTTTAGCCCCTGAACTTGCAAAACTTGCATTTCGGCTCATTTTTGACACGTTTAAGCCCCGTTAACCTCATTTCAAGGTTCTAAAATGAAGTTAAAGTATAGGGAACTCAAAACATGCTCAAAAATATCTCGGATGTCGGTTCGTTTGGTCGTACAGTTGCGTTGTTCGGTTAATTACGACGGGAGTCGTAACGAACGCAAAAAAAAACGGTCCAAATTGCGCGACGAATGGATTTTTATTATGCCAAACATTAAAACATAATATTTTAATGCTTGCATAAATTTTTGGATGTCCGGATGTATTTAGAATGTAAGATATGCGCGAAAATGCAAACTTGTGCACTTTTTGACGCTTTAAGTCCCTATTGATCAATAAAGTTTATTTTAGCATACCGAACTGTTCAAAGCCTATTTCTAAGCTATGTAAAGGTTATTTAGGGTATGTTAATCTTATGATCAAGTTCCGGAGTGTTCGTTACTATACAAATCGGTATAGTTTCGCAATTTGACACAAATAGTCCCTGCGATCGAACAAACTTGTTTTCGACACACCAAACCATCCAAAACTTGTTTCTAAGTTATGTGGAGGTTATTTAAGGTATGTTAAGCCTATTTCACTATTCCGGAGCGTTTGTTGCATTAAACTGGTTATATTTACGCATTAGTGCGCGTATAACCATCCAGAAAGCGATTTAGAGCTTGAAATTGGAGTCGAGTCGAATTGTAAAATTACCAAACACAAATACACACAAAACACATATAATAACACCAAAGCACATTGTTTTATTAATAATCAACATTGTTTTTCATCGTACGGAGATTACAGAGCACAGTTTGTCACACCCCCAAAATTCACCACGCGGAACACCGCCGCTTGGGAGCGTGACTGACCAGGATCAAGCCATCAATCATATTGAACATAGCATAACATAAATAAAGTAGTTCGTAAAACCTCATTCAATACAATTGATGTTTCAAAACAATCATAGTATCAGTAGCGGAAGCATAAGTAAATAACCCAAGTAAACCATAAGTTCAATTTTCGAAATGTTTAAACATAGCGTTCATAATCCACTGCCCACAACGTTCCGCTCCTCCAGTGCAAGCTCCATAAGTACCTAAGGTCCTGCAAGGCATGCAGCAGATAATCAACAAACTAGTTGAGCGAGTTCACAGTTTAAAGTTCAATATCGTATAGTGTGAGTAATGGTTCAATCGTTACGTTCCATATGATTTGTTCCATCGCGGCCTCCCAGGCAGGTGTGCGAAGATTAGGTTCGAATAGTTCGCGACCATAGTCTTTACCGACCAGGGTGTGTGCGAAGGCAGTTGAGTAGTTCGTTCGCGACCGTAGTCTTTACCGACCAGGGTGTGTGCGAAGGCAGTTCGTAAGCATCAACAGTTTAATCGTTCGTTATAATATCCAAGTATGCACAAGTAATCATCCAACCCATTCCCACCCTGGGAACCCATGCCTTGGCTCGTGTGAACTCACCTTGGTTTGCTCGGTATGCTAGGTTATGCACTCACAAGTAATTAATCACGTCCTATTGTATGCACGTATAACAAATCAGTTCATGTTCGCAATGATACGCATGCAATTTAATGTTCACATAGCAGTCAGTTTGCATGTCGACACAACACGTATTATTGCACGTATACAATTGTTAACGTTCATCAAGCATGGCATGCCAAATAAATCAAGCATATAATTCCATCTTTCAAAGTAGGTTCATAAATCCCTAGTATCTTTCGAATCCAACTATTATCTTTCGGCAACAGTTATCACAATTATCCTTCGGACCGAATGTTATGTTTCGGACCAATGTCATCTTTCGGTCAAAGCTATCTTTCTGTCCAAACTATCTTTCGGTCAAAGTTATGGTTCGGTCCAAACTATCTTTCGGTCAAAGTTATGGTTCGGTCCAAACTATCTTTCGGTCAAAGTTACTATGGTTCGAAGGATAGGCATCTTTCGGTTCACAGTAACCATGTTTCGGATAACAGGTATCTTTCGGCATAGATTATGTTTCGAGTAACTACCATCCTTCGACAAATAACAGTTACGTTTACACAAAGTTTCCAAGTTTATCCGATTATCAATTAACACAAATTTCACAAATCAGCTAACATCAACAAGATCAAACAAGCATGATTCCCATGTTTATCAAGAACCCTGATCTGAATAACAAGATCATTCAAACTATCCAATTTACACATAGGTGCCGATTACATAAACATGTCCGATTACAATATTCGGCCGATTATAAACCTGATTAACATAAACATCTTAACTACCATGACAATTCAATTCGTATATTATCCGATCATCGTGCAAATAATGTCCGGTTCTAACAACATATTGCAATACTAACATACATATCCGGTTATCATAGCCGATCCACAAAACATTATCATTGAACATCATCAAAACAGATCCGATTAACATATTAACAATATATTGCAAGACAATTTATTAATCACGAAATCAAAGCATCATAAACAACATCACATACTAACCGGAAATCTGGATTATGGAATGAAATCCTTCGAACAGAGAGTAGGTCTGCTATATGCCGTCACACTCACACACAATGGAACTAGGGTTTTTGAAACTACTGCCGGTTTACATGCATCACGTATATAAATCGTTTCACAGGAATGGGCCAAGCCCATTAGAAAGGCTGGGCCGAAAGATGTCGAAGGATAGGGTCCTTGGTCGAAGGATATGTTTCGAGATCCTTCGAACTGTATGCCATGTTTCGTGATTTAGACTAAGTGTTTTAATAATAAATTCTAATATTATTTTCTACCACAGCAAGTAATCACATGTAGGCAAAATGACAATACGTTTCATTAAAACACAACGCGTACAATTTCAAGTCCACAATCCAAACAACTAAACAGTCAAAGTCAACGCGCATTTAATGCGAAAGTGAAAGTCAGAAACTCGAGTTGTCACATTATCCCCAACTTAAAAGAAATTTCGTCCCGAAATTTGGTACGCACTCACTGAGGAAGCTAGGTAAGTTACATCGTTCACTGGTTTTCCTGGGGTGTCACATCATCCCCCTGTTGATTTGGAATTTCGTCCCGAAATTCAGTAGTAGTAGCTTCAGCCTCAGAAGTGGATGCATTGGTTTCGAATAGCTGGGGGTACTTTTCTTTCATCTGATCTTCGCGTTCCCAGGTATACTCTGGACCACGTTGGGAGTTCCAACGAACTCGAACAAGAGGGATTCTCTTGTGTTTGAGGACCTTAACATCCCGGTCCGTGATTTCAACTGGTTCCTCGACGAACTGCAACCGCTCGTCGATAGTGAGTTCCTTAAAAGGAACTATAAGGGTCTCATCTGATAGGCATTTCTTCAGATTCGACACGTGAAATACATTGTGAACTGCACCGAGTTCAGCTGGTAGGTTTAATCTGTAGGCTACTTTGCCAATCTTTTCTAAGATTTCGAATGGTCCGACGTACCGCGGATTCAGTTTGCCTCTTTTACCAAATCGAACCACACCCTTCCAGGGTGAAACTTTCAATAAAACCCGGTCCCCGACCTCAAATTCCAATGGTTTTCTACGCTTATCCGCGTAGGCTTTCTGACGATCGCGTGCTGCCGCCATGCGTTGTCGTATCTGCGCAATCTTTTCTGTGGCGTCCACTACAATCTCTGGACCCGTAATTTGACTATCCCCCACTTCTGCCCAACAGAGAGGTGACCGGCATTTACGTCCGTACAATGCCTCGAATGGAGCGGCTTGAATGCTGGTATGATAACTGTTATTGTATGAAAACTCCACTAAAGGGAGGTGCCTTTCCCAGCCGTTGCCGAAATCGATAACGCACGCTTGAAGCATGTCTTCTAGAGTTTGGATAGTTCGCTCAGACTGCCCATCCGTCTGAGGATGATATGCTGTGCTCATGTCTAAACGTGAGCCGAAGGATTTATGCATTGCTTGCCATAGCTCTGACGTGAATCGTGCATCGCGATCCGAAATAATAGAGGTGGGCACTCCGTGCCTCGAAACAACTTCTTTAAGATAGACGTCTGCGAGAGTGGAGAACTGGTCCGTTTCCTTGATCGGCAGGAAGTGTGCAGACTTGGTGAGTCGATCAACTATGACCCATATTGTATCGTTCCCACGCTGAGATCTCGGTAGTCCTGTAACGAAATCCATGGAAATTTCTTCCCATTTCCATTGCGGTATCTTGGGTTGTTGAAGTAGACCTGCTGGTTTCTGATATTCAATCTTGACTCTCGCACAGGTTAAGCACTTGCCAACATAAGTGGCGATGTGGGCTTTCATACTTGGCCACCAGTATGTTGTTTTGATATCGTGGTACATTTTATCCGCACCTGGATGTACCGAGTAGCGAGACTTGTGCGCTTCGTCCATCACAAGCTCTCGTAGACCGCCATAAAGTGGGACCCAAATACGCCCCGTTACATAGTAGGCGCCGTCTTCCTTTTGTTCCATTTGTTGCCTTGAACCGCGCAAGGCTTCAGCCTTGACGTTTTCGGGTTTTAGTGCTTCCATCTGAGCAGCTCGTATCTGTGCAGGAAGACTGGACTGAATAGTAAGCTGTAGCGCTCGCACGCGCTTAGGTATAGTGTCTTTCCGACTGAGGGCATCAGCCACAACATTGGCCTTGCCTGGATGATACTTGATGGCGCATTCGTAGTCGTTTAGAAGTTCAACCCATCTCCGTTGACGCATATTCAAATCCTTTTGCTTAAGAATATGCTCGAGACTCCTGTGATCGGTGTAAATCGTGCACTTGGTACCGTACAGGTAGTGTCGCCATATCTTAAGCGCGAAAACAACAGCTCCCAGCTCTAAATCGTGCGTCGTGTAGTTCCGTTCATGAACCTTGAGTTGCCGAGAAGCGTAGGCTATCACTTTATCACGTTGCATCAACACACATCCAAGACCCTGGATGGATGCATCACAGTATACCACGAAGTCATCTGTGCCCTCTGGCAATGAGAGAATAGGTGCGCTGCAAAGCCTATCCTTTAAGTACTGAAAAGCGGTCTCTTGCGTATTACCCCATCAGTAAACGACACCTTTCTGTGTTAGCATAGTAAGTGGTTGCGCGATCTTTGAGAAGTCTTTAATAAATCGCCTGTAGTAACCCGCCAAACCCAAGAATTGGCGTATTTCAGTCGGTGTACGCGGTGCTGGCCAGTTTCTGATCGAATCAACCTTGGATGGATCGACATGAATCCCATCCTTGTTCACCACATGGCCTAAGAAGTGGACTTCACGAAGCCAGAAGTCGCATTTTGAAAACTTTGCGTACAGTTGCTCCTTTCGAAGAAGTTCCAAGATAAGGCGTAAGTGCTGCTCGTGCTCCTCCTGACTCTTGGAGTAAATCAAAATGTCGTCGATGAACACCCCCAAAATTCACCACGCGGAACACCGCCGCTTGGGAGCGTGACTGACCAGGATCAAGCCATCAATCATATTGAACATAGCATAACATAAATAAAGTAGTTCGTAAAACCTCATTCAATACAATTGATGTTTCAAAACAATCATAGTATCAGTAGCGGAAGCATAAGTAAATAACCCAAGTAAACCATAAGTTCAATTTTCGAAATGTTTAAACATAGCGTTCATAATCCACTGCCCACAACGTTCCGCTCCTCCAGTGCAAGCTCCATAAGTACCTAAGGTCCTGCAAGGCATGCAGCAGATAATCAACAAACTAGTTGAGCGAGTTCACAGTTTAAAGTTCAATATCGTATAGTGTGAGTAATGGTTCAATCGTTACGTTCCATATGATTTGTTCCATCGCGGCCTCCCAGGCAGGTGTACGAAGATTAGGTTCGAATAGTTCGCGACCATAGTCTTTACCGACCAGGGTGTGTGCGAAGGCAGTTGAGTAGTTCGTTCGCGACCGTAGTCTTTACCGACCAGGGTGTGTGCGAAGGCAGTTCGTAAGCATCAACAGTTTAATCGTTCGTTATAATATCCAAGTATGCACAAGTAATCATCCAACCCATTCCCACCCTGGGAACCCATGCCTTGGCTCGTGTGAACTCACCTTGGTTTGCTCGGTATGCTAGGTTATGCACTCACAAGTAATTAATCATGTCCTATTGTATGCACGTATAACAAATCAGTTCATGTTCGCAATGATACGCATGCAATTTAATGTTCACATAGCAGTCAGTTTGCATGTCGACACAACACGTATTATTGCACGTATACAATTGTTAACGTTCATCAAGCATGGCATGCCAAATAAATCAAGCATATAATTCCATCTTTCAAAGTAGGTTCATAAATCCCTAGTATCTTTCGAATCCAACTATTATCTTTCGGCAACAGTTATCACAATTATCCTTCGGACCGAATGTTATGTTTCGGACCAATGTCATCTTTCGGTCAAAGCTATCTTTCGGTCCAAACTATCTTTCGGTCAAAGTTATGGTTCGGTCCAAACTATCTTTCGGTCAAAGTTATGGTTCGGTCCAAACTATCTTTCGGTCAAAGTTACTATGGTTCGAAGGATAGGCATCTTTCGGTTCACAGTAACCATGTTTCGGATAACAGGTATCTTTCGGCATAGATTATGTTTCGAGTAACTACCATCCTTCGACAAATAACAGTTACGTTTACACAAAGTTTCCAAGTTTATCCGATTATCAATTAACACAAATTTCACAAATCAGCTAACATCAACAAGATCAAACAAGCATGATTCCCATGTTTATCAAGAACCCTGATCTGAATAACAAGATCATTCAAACTATCCAATTTACACATAGGTGCCGATTACATAAACATGTCCGATTACAATATTCGGCCGATTATAAACCTGATTAACATAAACATCTTAACTACCATGACAATTCAATTCGTATATTATCCGATCATCGTGCAAATAATGTCCGGTTCTAACAACATATTGCAATACTAACATACATATCCGGTTATCATAGCCGATCCACAAAACATTATCATTGAACATCATCAAAACAGATCCGATTAACATATTAACAATATATTGCAAGACAATTTATTAATCACGAAATCAAAGCATCATAAACAACATCACATACTAACCGGAAATCTGGATTATGGAATGAAATCCTTCGAACAGAGAGTAGGTCTGCTATATGCCGTCACACTCACACACAATGGAACTAGGGTTTTTGAAACTACTGCCGGTTTACATGCATCACGTATATAAATCGTTTCACAGGAATGGGCCAAGCCCATTAGAAAGGCTGGGCCGAAAGATGTCGAAGGATAGGGTCCTTGGTCGAAGGATATGTTTCGAGATCCTTCGAACTGTATGCCATGTTTCGTGATTTAGACTAAGTGTTTTAATAATAAATTCTAATATTATTTTCTACCACAGCAAGTAATCACATGTAGGCAAAATGACAATACGTTTCATTAAAACACAACGCGTACAATTTCAAGTCCACAATCCAAACAACTAAACAGTCAAAGTCAACGCGCATTTAATGCGAAAGTGAAAGTCAGAAACTCGAGTTGTCACACAGTTGTCACAGTCTCCCCTACTTCAGGAAATTTCGTCCCGAAATTTTAACTAGAGGAAGCTTGTGGAAACAAATGTGGATATTTGGTCATCATTTGATCCTTACGTTCCCAAGTAAATTCTGGGCCACGTTTGGACTCCCAACGAACTTTAACCAAATGAATCCGTTTGTTCTTCAACTGCTTGAATGCACGGTCCACTATCTCCACGGGTTTCTCGACAAAGTGCATCGTTTCATCGATTTGGATTTCGTCAAGAGGTATGTGAAGATCAGCGTCAGCTAAGCACTTTCGCAAATTGGACACGTGAAAAGTTGGATGAATATTTCTAAGCTCTGGAGGTAGCTCTAGTCGATAGGCAACTTTCCAAACTCTTTCCACAATCTTAAATGGTCCTACATATCGAGGTGCAAGTTTTCCTTTCTTTCCAAATCTCACGACTCCCTTCCAAGGTGAAACCTTGAGTAGGACACGGTCTCCGACTTGAAATTCCATGGGCTTGCGTCCTAAATCCGCATAACTCTTTTGACGGCTTCTAGCTGTCACAAGATTATCGCGAATTTTCTTGATTTTGTCTGTTGTTTCTAGAACGAGCTCAGGTCCAGTAAGCTGAGCTTCACCGGTCTCGTTCCAACAGACAGGTGAACGACATTTTCGACCGTAAAGAGCTTCGAATGGTGCCATTTTAATGCTAGCATGAATACTATTGTTGTAAGAGAACTCGATCATTGGCAGATGAGAATCCCAATTACCACCAAAGTCTATCACGCATGCTCTAAGCATATCCTCCAAAGTTTGAATCGTCCTTTCGGATTGCCCATCTGTTTGGGGATGATAAGCAGTGCTTAGATTTAGTTGGGTTCCCATAGCAGTTTGCATGGTTTTCCAAAAATGAGATGAAAATCGAGCATCACGATCGGAAATGATATCCAAAGGAACACCATGTCGTGAAATAATCTCATCAACATAAATCTTTGCAAGTTTATCAGCAGATAGGTCTTCGCGAATCGGGAGAAAATGAGCTGACTTCGTTAATCGATCGATAACAACCCAAATAGCATCATGACCTTTAGATGTACGCGGTAACTTAGTGATGAGATCCATCGCAATGCTCTCCCACTTCCAAACCGGTATCTCTGGTTGTACAAGCAAACCAGAAGGTCGTTGATGTTCAGCCTTGACTTTAAGACAAGTTAGGCATTTCGATACATACAAGGCGACATCTTTCTTCATACCAGGCCACCAGAACTTAGTACGAAGATCCTTGTACATTTTATCAGCACCAGGATGGATAGAATATCGAGACTTGTGAGATTCGTCCATCACTAGGGTGCGGAGCTCGTCTTGTTTCGGGATCCACAAACGATCCTTGAAATAAAGCAAACCATCGCCTTTTGCTTCGAGTTTAAGCTCAAGCTGATGTGGTAATTCCATACCCATCAAATTCTGTGAAACACAAAATTGCTGAGCTTGAAGAACACGAGATTGAAGATCTGATAACGTTTGAACGGAATGAAGTTTGACTCGTTCTTTTCGACTAAGCGCATCGGCCACGACATTCGCCTTACCAGGATGGTAGCGAATTTCGCAATCGTAGTCGTTCAAGAGTTCAACCCAACGTCGTTGCCTCATGTTCAGCTCTTTCTGATTAAGAATATACTGGAGACTTTTGTGGTCTGTGAAAACCACACACTTCGTGCCATAAAGATAATGTCTCCAGATCTTAAGCGCAAAAACCACAGCTCCTAACTCGAGATCGTGAGTTGTATAGTTCTTCTCGTGGATTTTCAACTGTCTAGATGCATAAGCAATAACTTTACCTCGTTGCATGAGGACGCATCCAAGGCCTAAGTTGGATGCATCGCAGTAGACAACGAAATCATCGTTTCCCTCGGGCAGAGATACAACAGGAGCATTACACAATTTCCGCTTCAGCGTTTGAAACGCTTCTTCTTGCTTGGGCCCCCACTCAAAAGGCTTATTCTTCTGAGTCAAAGCAGTGAGTGGAATCGCAATCTTTGAGAAATTGGAAATGAATCGACGATAATATCCAGCAAGACCAAGAAAAGATCGAATTTCTGTAGGTGTCGTTGGCGTACTCCAATCCTTAATAGCAACAATCTTGGATGGATCCACATGAATACCTCGCTCATTGACTATATGACCCAGAAATTGAACTTCTTTAAGCCAAAATTCACACTTGGAGAATTTAGCGAAAAGTTGTTCCTTCTTAAGGAGTTCCAACGTTAAGCGAAGGTGTTGCTCGTGATCGGCTCGAGTCTTCGAATAAATGAGAATATCGTCGATGAACACAATAATGAACTTGTCTAAATAAGGTTTACAAACCCTATTCATTAAGTCCATAAAGATAGCTGGAGCATTCGTTAAGCCAAAAGGCATGACTGTGAACTCGTAATGCCCATATCTCGTGCGGAAAGCAGTTTTGGGAATATCTTCTTCGAGAACACGAAGTTGATGATACCCAGAACGCAGATCGATCTTAGAAAAACATGAAGCACCTTGCAGCTGATCGAAGAGATCATCAATTCGAGGTAGGGGATATCGATTCTTGATGGTAAGCTTGTTAAGCTCACGATAATCGATACACATTCGAAAAGACCCATCTTTCTTTTTCACGAAGAGGACAGGAGCTCCCCAAGGTGAATAAATCGGACGGATGAATCCTTTATCAGATAACTCTTGAAGCTGTTTCGATAATTCTTGCATCTCTGATGGTGCAAGACGATAAGGTGCTTTTGCAATCGGGTTGGCATTAGGTACAAGGTCGATATGGAATTCAACTTGACGAACTGGAGGCAAACCAGGCAGTTCATCAGGAAACACCTCTGGATAATCCCGAACAATCGGAATATCCTGAATACTCTTGCGCTTGACTTTCTCCTCGGTGACATGTGCTAGAAAAGCAACATATCCCTTTCTCAAATATCTCTGGGCCTTTTTACATGACATAAGCTTTAATCCGCCTGAAGGTTTCTCACCATGAACCTCCAAAACATCGCCAGACGGAAGAGGAATACGAACAATCTTATCAAAACAAACCACCTCAGCGTGGTGTTTGGTTAACCAATCCATTCCAACGATAATGTCGAAGCTTCCAAGTTGCATTGGCGTGAGGTCGATAGGGAAGAGGTGGTTATCAAGGTTCAACTGACAATTACGAATAACAGAATCGAGAACAAGAGGTTTACCAGAAGCAACTTCGACAGACAAGGGTTTCCTCAATTTAGTTCTAGGTATCGCAAGCAAAGGCTCAAAAGATGATGAAACAAAACTTCGATCGGCACCAGAATCAAAAAGAACAGATGCAGGTTGGTTGTTAACAAGAAACGTACCATTGACAACCTCGTTGTCAGCTTTTGCTTCGTTTGCATTCAAGTTGTAAGCTCGCCCTCGAGCAGGATTCACATTGGCGTTCACATTCGGGTTTGCATTAGCATTTGCCAGCCTCGGACAGTTGTTGCGGAAGTGGCCAAACTCTCCACAATTAAAACATGAACCTGGTGGGAATCTAGCAGCATTCCCTTGTGCCGGAGCTTGAACCTGGGCGACCTGATTTTGTCCTGAACGACAAACATTGGCTAAATGCCCAAGTCTACCACACGTAGCACACTGTTTACAGGCCTGTTGGGCAACATGGTGACCATTACATCGAGTGCAGTGAGGTGCGGTACCAGCATATGCTTTCTTCGCAGGAGGTTGAGCTGGTGGGTTCTGAGCAGTTTGATTGGTGACAGCAAAGTTTTGGGCACCCTTTCGCTTCCTTGATTTCTTCGACGACTCACCTTCTTTACCCTTACCCTTCTTCTTGTCTTTCGCAGAATCAGACAATTTCTTCTTGTCACCCTTGCGAGTGAGTTTACCCTTTCTGACTTGGGATTCAGTTAGGGTAGCAGACAATTCGATTGCTTGGCGAAGGGTAGTAGGATTAACAGCAGTTACAATATCCATCATAGAATCGGGTAGACCATCGATGTATCTTTCGATTGCTTTCTCTGGTGGAGTAACCATGGTGGGACACAATAGACTGAGTTCCTCAAAGCGATCCGTGTACGCACGGTGCTCAGCCCCATCTTGTTTCAAATCGTCAAACTCTCGCTCCAAAGCTCGAATCTCGTGACGGGGACAGAACTCTCTCATCATGAGAGCCCGAAGCTCATCCCACGTTTGTGCCAACGCCACTTCGGCACCCCTATCGCGCATAATACCATTCCACCAGGTAAGCGCTCGCTTCTCAAACACGCTGGTAGCAAATTCAACCTTACGTGCATTCGGACACTGCACATGCCTGAATGTGTTCTCAATACTCTCGAACCACTGTAGGAGCGTAGTTGCTCCTTGCGACCCAGAAAACTTAAGAGGCTTAGCAGAATTGAAGTTCTTGAAATTACACTGCGCATTGTTGTGATTATTATTGTTATTGTTGTATATCTCATAAACTTGAGTTACAACACCGGGAAGTACAGCAGCCACTTGCTGAGAGACTAGGGCTGCGATTTCTTCAATGGTGAAGGATTGTGCTTCACGTCGTGGAGGCATTGTCTAACAAGGAGATATGAGAAACGAGTAAGGTTGATAATTTAGGAAGAGCAAAAGATGAATCGACAAAACACAAGGAAGACGATCATTTGTTCGTTATCTCGAACAAACAAACGACACGCAGTGACTAATCAAAGTAAATGAATCAAAATAATGCATCGCGAAGACATGCTCGCCTATAAGTGAACACTCACCCCAAGAGTTCCCAGGTAAGAGTGACTGGTCCGATTATGTGGATTTGTACGAACACTCTAGCCTTAGACAGAAAACTCAGGGTACAGGCATTCACTCTTCCAGTTTGCACGTGTTCACATTATTTTAACCCAAACTTTGACGAGATTTTGAAAATTCAAAAGGCACTAAGCCAAATATGAATCAAACCGGAAGGGTTCAAAACCTAGTAATCAATCATCCTAGAACGGATGATTAATTTTCGAAGCAGAATCGGATTTGTGTTCTCGTTGTGGTTATCACCTAAGGATAGGTGACGGTATTGTTTTAAAATCTAAACACAAGTAAACTTGTGTTAGGGTCCTAAAGTTATAGTCTAGGTCAAAGCATTACTAATAACCTAATTCCCTATAACCATTGGCTCTGATACCAACTTTTTCTGTCACACCCCGACCACGTAGGACAACAAACCGTGGCGGAAACGTCGGGGAGTGTTGCAACAGAATAATTGTTTCACAACCATGGATTCAAAAATAGTTTCGTTTTATTGATAATATCAAACATTACATTGTCTTAACATAAAACAAACAAGTTTCTTATCAACTATCATAGTTTTAAAGTCACTAAGGCCTCGTCCAGGTCCTACGTGACGCATGCATCCTAGAAAATCACATCATTCAACCACACCTGAAACATATGTAAAAACAAAGTCAGCAAAGAAATTGCTGGCGGGTACGTAGGTTTTATAAGGGTATTGGAATCATGGCTTGTTTGTATGATGCAATACTTTATTAGACTACAAGAGTCGAAATACAAACCTCGTTTTGAAAAGTGTATTGCAACATAGTTAACCAACTCAAATCAAGTTGATTAAGTTTATAAACTCTCGTAGCCATAATTCTTAACCCCAAAACATTTTGTTTCTAGAAAAACATCTTGTAAAACATCATTGTGTGACATCGTTTTAAATATCGTTTACCCAAGTGAACTATATAACGCCACGGTGTGTAATATGATGAAAACACTTATATATAAGAAGTACCAGCGGTGTATCTACCATGTTTTCACCACATTACCCCCGTCTCGTTATCTAAACACTTAACCAAAAACCAGTCGTTTATCGAAATCGTTTAACATCGTTTCCAAATCGTTTACTCGTTTCCAAATCGTATTCGTTTTTAATAGTGAAACTACTTTTGGTCGTCTCGTTAACAACATTCAAACCTTCGTGACTCGTCTAACTCGTTTCTCGTTTCGTATTAACAAACCACCAAAGGGTAAGTTAACAATCATCAGATTCAGTCGTTACCCACAACCCCCACACATAACTATGGGTGCAGTGCAATAACGGGATTTGTCAGATCCTATGGTACCATAACCTAATACTGGTCGGCTTGATCAATGCTAATGAATGTCATTCGTTATGTAATTACAACCAACAAGTCGTGTACACCTTATCGAAATCGTTATTAGTTTAGTAAAATCGTTATAATCGTTTTTGAAACCATCGTTTAAACTTTGAAAACATTTGATACATATGAATCACCCCAAAACATTTAAAACAGTAAAATAGGGGAACTATGTACTCACATGTAGTGCAAAGTATCCTTGATCAAATAGAACTTCAACAAACTCGAGCAAACCAGAGAAATCAAGTAGCCCCTAGTAATCGAACCACTAGTCAAACAATAGACGCCTAAATCGGAAGATCGGACAGAATGAGGTCTTGTAAACCAAATGAGTATTGGAACTCATGTGATATGGTTTAACAAAGCCTACATCCTAAATCGGAACCTATCCTAAGTGCTTTCGACCCATCGCGACCCATTAAGGTAGCTTACGCTACTTTAACGCGTCGTGTGCGCAAAAGCGCGTTCGAGATGTCTAACTAGTCCTATGACGAGTATTATGTGCCCATACATGTTTAATTATGTTACATAATCAGTTACGTGTCAAAAATTGAAGTTACATATGCTTAATTACCAATTATGTATAAAAAGGGTATTTTGGTAACTTACCAAGGCACCTAAACTACTTATCATGCGACTAATCAAACCTAAGTGACCATAAGGTATAACCCCGGAAGGTTATTCCCTACGCTACTATGGCCAAAACACATGTTTGGTCGAATCCTAATGATCGACCAAACGGGTCGTGTTCGAAAGTCTAAGCGGGTGTTTAGTCCGCTTGACTTACGACTCTACATAAGCACAAAACTAACAAGTGACGAGCTAAACATGTCGAAACATGTTTAGTTAAGTTAGAAAACAGGTTTGGCATCAAAACAAACGGTTTTGATACCTACAAGTAGCTTGGTTACAAAATACGCGAGAAAACGCATTCTGGCCGAAGCTACGACTCGTCACTGAGCCTAGATAACGTGGTAATCAGTAGGTATAGTCAATAGAGACTATAACCATCGTGATTACGCTCACGTTATGAAGTTCAAAAGAACTTCGCGTTGACCATAAACTGGTCAAAGCAGAAAGTCAAACACAGTTTGACTTTAACGCTAAAACGAACGATAAACGCGAAAGAATACTTACAGAAGGTCCCCGCAAGATTGAACTTCCGAGTATTCTCAGGTATGAAGTGCTAAAACACCCCAACTTAGAGAACAAACTCAGAATTCAAGTGGGGAGAAATGAAGTTGGGTCGAGTATTTATAGGAAATCCACAACCGTTAGGATCGTTTCTTGTTCCCCAAGCGTTTAATCTCGGCCCTACACTTGTACCCACTGATTTGGAATACTATGGGCATCCAAAACCAGCCCATAGATTGCTCAAACCATGTGCAAAACAATGGGGAACAGCTGGGTTTTAAAAATAAAGTTTGCTGATCTGGGGAGGCTTTACGGACCGTAAGCACATACCCATACGGTCCGTAAGGGACCTGCAGACCAGCACTTTCATAAAATGACAGTTTAGCCCCTGAACTTGCAAAACTTGCATTTCGGCTCATTTTTGACACGTTTAAGCCCCGTTAACCTCATTTCAAGGTTCTAAAATGAAGTTAAAGTATAGGGAACTCAAAACATGCTCAAAAATATCTCGGATGTCGGTTCGTTTGGTCGTACGGTTGCGTTGTTCGGTTAATTACGACGGGAGTCGTAACGAACGCAAAAAAAAACGGTCCAAATTGCGCGACGAATGGATTTTTATTATGCCAAACATTAAAACATAATATTTTAATGCTTGCATAAATTTTTGGATGTCCGGATGTATTTAGAATGTAAGATATGCGCGAAAATGCAAACTTGTGCACTTTTTGACGCTTTAAGTCCCTATTGATCAATAAAGTTTATTTTAGCATACCGAACTGTTCAAAGCCTATTTCTAAGCTATGTAAAGGTTATTTAGGGTATGTTAATCTTATGATCAAGTTCCGGAGTGTTCGTTACTATACAAATCGGTATAGTTTCGCAATTTGACACAAATAGTCCCTGCGATCGAACAAACTTGTTTTCGACACACCAAACCATCCAAAACTTGTTTCTAAGTTATGTGGAGGTTATTTAAGGTATGTTAAGCCTATTTCACTATTCCGGAGCGTTTGTTGCATTAAACTGGTTATATTTACGCATTAGTGCGCGTATAACCATCCAGAAAGCGATTTAGAGCTTGAAATTGGAGTCGAGTCGAATTGTAAAATTACCAAACACAAATACACACAAAACACATATAATAACACCAAAGCACATTGTTTTATTAATAATCAACATTGTTTTTCATCGTACGGAGATTACAGAGCACAGTTGTCACACGAAATTCCGAAGTAGTAGCTTCATCCTCAGTAGTGGTTGCATTGGTTCCGAATAAATGGGGGTACTTTTCTGTCATCCTGTCTTCGCGTTCCCAGGTGTACTCTGGGCCACGTTTGGAGTTCCAACGTACTCGAACAAGAGGGATTCTCTTGTGTTTGAGGACCTTCACATCCCGGTCCGTGATTTCTACTGGTTCCTCGACGAACTGCAACCGCTCGTCGATAGTGAGTTCTTTGAAAGGAATGATAAGGGTCTCATCTGACAGGCACTTCTTCAGATTCGACACGTGAAATACATTGTGAACTGCCCCGAGTTCAGCTGGTAGGTTTAGCTTGTAGGCTACCTTGCCTATCTTCTCTATGATTTCGAATGGTCCGACGTACCGCGGATTTAGTTTGCCCCGTTTGCCAAAACGAAACACACCCTTCCAGGGTGAGACTTTTAATAAAACCCGGTCCCCGACCTGAAATTCCAATGGCTTTCTACGCTTGTCCGCGTAGGCTTTCTGACGGTCGCGTGCTGCCGCCATGCGTTGTCGTATCTGTGCTATCTTTTCTGTGGCGTCCACTACAATCTCTGGACCCGTAATCTGACTATCCCCCACCTCTGCCCAACAGAGAGGTGACCGGCATTTACGTCCGTACAATGCCTCGAATGGAGCGGCTTGTATGCTGGTGTGATAACTGTTATTGTACGAAAACTCCACCAAAGGGAGATGTTTTTCCCAGCCGTTGCCGAAATCGATAACGCATGCCCGAAGCATGTCTTCAAGTGTTTGGATCGTTCGCTCAGACTGCCCATCCGTCTGAGGATGATATGCTGTGCTCATGTCTAACCGTGAGCCAAAAGATTTGTGCATCGCTTGCCAAAGCTCTGACGTGAATCGTGCATCCCGATCCGAAATGATGGAAGTGGGCACCCCGTGCCTCGAAACAACTTCTTTGAGATAGATGTCTGCGAGAGTGGAGAACTTATCCGTTTCCTTGATAGCTAGGAAGTGTGCAGACTTGGTGAGTCGATCCACGACCACCCATATGGTATCATTCCCACGCTGGGATCTAGGTAAGCCTGTAACGAAATCCATGGAAATCTCTTCCCATTTCCATTGCGGTATCTTGGGTTGCTGAAGTAGACCCGCTGGTTTCTGATATTCAACCTTGACTCTTGCACAGGTCAAGCACTTGCCGACGTAAGTAGCGATGTGAGCCTTCATACTAGGCCACCAATAAGTAGTGCTGATGTCGTGGTACATTTTATCCGACCCTGGATGTACCGAGTAGCGAGACTTGTGAGCTTCGTCCATTACCAGTTCGCGTAGACCGCCATAAAGTGGGACCCAAATACGCCCCGTTACATAGTAGGCGCCGTCTGTCTTCTGTTCCATTCGTTGTCGTGAGCCGCGTAAGGCCTCAGCTTTGACATTTTCGGGTTTCAATGCCTCTGCCTGTGCATCTCTTATCTGTGCAGGAAGGCTAGACTGAATCGTAAGCTGTAGCGCTCGCACGCGCCGTGGTAAAGTGTCTTTCCGACTGAGGGCGTCAGCCACTACATTGGCCTTGCCTGGATGGTACTTGATAGCGCATTCATAATCGTTCAGTAGTTCAACCCATCGTCGTTGACGCATGTTCAAATCCTTTTGCTTAAGAATATGCTCGAGACTCCTGTGATCGGTGTAAATCGTGCACCTGGTACTGTACAGGTAGTGTCGCCATATCTTAAGCGCGAAAACAACAGCTCCCAGCTCTAAATCGTGCGTCGTGTAGTTCCGTTCGTGAATCTTAAGTTGGCGCGAGGCGTAAGCAATAACCTTGTCGCGCTGCATTAACACACATCCAAGACCCTGAATGGATGCATCACAGTAAACCACGAAGTCGTCTGTGCCCTCTAGCAAAGAGAGGATAGGTGCACTGCAAAGTCTATCCTTTAAGTGCTGAAAAGCAGTCTCCTGGGGCTCTCCCCAGCGATAGGTGACACCCTTCTGTGTCAGTAGCGTAAGCGGTTGAGCAATCTTTGAAAAGTCTTTAATAAACCGTCTGTAGTAACCCCCCAAACCCAAGAATTGGCGTATTTCCGTTGGCGTACGTGGTGCAGGCCAGTTCCTGATCGAGTCTACCTTGGATGGGTCGACATGGATCCCATCCTTGTTCACTACGTGGCCTAGAAAGTGGACTTCACGAAGCCAGAAGTCGCATTTCGAAAACTTAGCGTACAGCTGTTCCTTCCGTAGGAGTTCCAAAATAAGGCGTAGGTGCTGCTCGTGCTCCTCCTGACTCTTGGAGTAGATCAAGATGTCGTCGATGAATACTATGACGAACTTTCAAGATAGGGTTTGCACACCCTGTTCATAAGATCCATAAATACGGCAGGCGCGTTCGTTAACCCGAATGGCATGACAAGAAACTCGTAGTGACCGTAACGAGTTCTGAATGCGGTTTTGGAGACGTCCTCCTCTCGGACTCTCAGCTGATGGTAACCAGACCTCAAGTCTATCTTGGAGTAATAACACGACCCTTGCAACTGGTCGAATAAATCATCTATGCGTGGAAGAGGATAACGGTTCTTCACCGTCACCTTGTTGAGTTCACGGTAGTCAATGCACATCCTGAACGTACCGTCTTTCTTTTTCACAAATAACACTGGAGCTCCCCATGGCGAAGAGCTTGGACGAATGAAGCCCTTTTCCAAGAGCTCTTGCAGCTGTTTTGACAATTCTTCCAACTCTGATGGAGCTAGACGGTATGGTGCGCGAGCTATGGGTGCTGCTCCTGGAGCGAGCTCGATTTGAAATTCGACCTGACGATGAGGCGGTAAGCCAGGTAAGTCTTCAGGGAACACCTGAGGGTAGTCGCGTACGATTGGAATATCCTCCAATTTCTTTTCCTTTGCTGATGCGTCTGTAACTAGTGCCAGAATGGCAGTGTGCCCCTTTCGTAAGCATTTCTGAGCCTTCAAGAAAGAGATGATGCCAACTACAGCACCACTCTTGTCACCTTGAACTTCGAGAGGTTCCTGGCCAGAACGGGGAATGCGAATAATCTTCTCGCTGCATAAGATCTCTGCCTGATGTTGGGACAACCAGTCCATACCGATGACGATATCGAAACTTCCCAAGACTATGGGAATAAGGTCGATGGAGAAAACTTGACTAGCTAAGACAATACTACAACCCTTGACTATCTGCGTGGCTTCTAAACTCTTATCGTTAGCTAGTTCTACGATGTGTTTGGTGCTTAGAGGTGTTGATGTACGTTTTAACAATTTACTGGCTTTCACAGAAATATAACTTGTATCCGCACCCGAATCGAATAAAACAGTAACATAAATATCATCAAGGAGAAACTTACCCATAACCACGTTGGGATCGTTCACTGCGTCACCTCGACCTAGCACAAAAGCGCGTCCCCTAGCTTCGTTGCCATTATTGTTGTTGTTTCCCCCGTTGTTGTTGTTGTTTCCGTTGCCCTGATTATTGTTGTTGTTGCGATTTTGGTTCTGGTTCAATTGAGGGCAATCGCGTTTGTAGTGACCTTCAGCCCCACACTGGAAACATCCCCGGTTTCCACGCTGTGGCTGCTGCTGCTGATTCTGTGGAGCTGGTGGTGGGAGTTGCTGGTTCTGGTTTGCTGGCCGTGAGCTTCTACAATCCTTTACCTCATGACCCGGCTTGAGGCAACTTTGACATCGTTCCCTGCGACACCTTCCACTGTGGTGTTTGTTGCACCTACTACACCACGGGTGAGTTCCCCTATAACCACTCTGCCCCTGACTGCCCGATGATTGCTGATTCGGACTCTGATAATCGTTGGTGCGACGCTGCTGTGTTTGGGACTGAACAGAAACTGATCCCTTGCTGGAATCCCCATCCCATTTCCGTTTGTTGTCGTTGGGTGTAACAGAAGTAGCAGCTGGAGTAGTAGCAGTAGTAGTAGCACTGATGCATTTTGGCAGCTTGTTCTGTTCTACTGCCTGATCTGTGAGTCGATGAGCAAGACGCTGGATGTCTTGGATATTGTCGAGGTTTGCCGATGTAACATGGCTCTGAATCTCTGAGGCTAGACCCTTGAGGTACAATTCGATACGCTTGATGGGAGGGTCCACCATGGTAGGACACAAAATAGCCAGTTCGTTCGATCGCTTCGTATAAGCTTCTATCTCTGACCCCGTCATCTTCAAGTGATAAAACTCATTCTCCAACTTGTGGATTTCATCCCTTGTGCAGTACTCACGCTTGATAAGTTCCTTGAATTCGTTCCATGGGGTGGCGTTAGCAGCTGCCAACCCTAAAATCTGAACTTGGGCGTTCCACCAAGTTAGTGCTATTCCTTCTAGCGTGTCGGTGGCGTATTTCACCCTGCGAGCCTCAGGGCATTCACACATCTCGAACACAGACTCGAGCTTCTCAAACCAGTGGAGGAGTCCAACTGCTCCTTCAGTGCCACTAAAGGTACTTGGACGGCAGTCCATGAAGTTCTTGAAAGTGCATACAGGCTGCTGCGCGTGTTGACCTATTGTGTACGAATAGGGCAAAGTTTAAATACATGGGCTAGTTTAGGAGTGTAGGATCTAAAGATCCTAGTGTAAGTTATGACTACAGGATATACTACCTGCTTGAGCAGCTGCAAGTGCCGCAGCAACTTGAGCTTGAACGAGAGCCTCTAGCTGGGCTTGTGTCATGTTAATTCGTCCAGACATGATCTTCATAGTAAAAGTAGCGTAAGTAAGAGTGGTTCGCGAGTAGGGCGATGACAGAAAAGCGTAAGCACGTAGGTATTCTCATGTAGTAAAGTCATGTGTATCTAAGCGTAATGCGAGCAAAGTTCTAAGCAGTTCTAGCAGGCAGGTAATAAACATAAACCTTATTACCTAGGATGTCGAGTCTTGCACGTGGAGCGAAGCGTCGTTGTGGATCGTTGAGAGCACTGTTCTGGTTATAGTCTGGTTTTAATAAAAACGTTTTCCCATATTAAAACCAAGTTCTCTATAACCAATGGCTCT
The DNA here is from genome assembly GCF_002127325.2 of Helianthus annuus. Classification (NCBI taxonomy): domain Eukaryota; kingdom Viridiplantae; phylum Streptophyta; class Magnoliopsida; order Asterales; family Asteraceae; genus Helianthus; species Helianthus annuus. The sequence goes on along the minus strand of NC_035446.2, from coordinate 49,268,540 downwards.
GATACCAATCTGTCACACCCCCAAAATCCCACACGCGGAGTACCACCGCTTGGAGGCATGACGTGACCAGGATCAAGCCATCAATCATATCAAACATAGCATTTAATAATAAAAGTAGATAAGGTAATTCATCACGACATGATTGATGTTTCAAAAACCAAACTTTGTTTAAGTAGCGGAAGCATAATAATGAAAACCCAAATAAGTTATAAGTTCAAATATCGTTCACGATCCGTATCCCTCAACGACCTGCTCCTCCCGGTGCAAGCTCCATAATGTACCTAAGGTCCTGCAAGGCATGCAGCAGATAATCAACAACTAGTTGAGCAAGTTCACAGTTAACAGTTCAGTAATAGTATAGTGTGAGTAGCGTTTTGTTCGTTCGTTAAGTCGTATATCGTTTAATTGGTATCGTGGCCTCCCAGGCAGGTGTGCGAAGATATTAGGGGATGTTCCTCCCGAGTATTCTAGACTAGGTTTTGATTGTATCGCGGCCTACCAGGCAGGTGTGCGAAGATTAGTATATTACAGTTCGCGGCCTTCCAAAGGCAGGTGTGCGAAGTCAGTCATAATATCGCGGCCAACCCTTGGCAGGTGTGCGAAGATCGTTCAATAAGTGTTACTAGTCTAGCAGTAGGTTCCATCATCTATGTATGAACAGTAAATCATCAAATCCCCATTCCCACCCTAGGAACCCCATGCCTTGGCTTGTGTGAACTCACCTTGGGTTGCTCGGCAGATACACAGAAAGTATAGGTAGCTAGTAAGTGGTCAACCACGTCCTATCAGGGTTATTATACAAGTCAGGTTCGTATATAGCACGTATGTTCTACACGTATTGTACACAAGAGCAATCATGGTAATTCACATACTTATTAGCAGTCCAATAGAAATCAGATATCAATTTCCAAGTATTCGGCCCAAACAATTGGGCTGTAACAGTGCAGGTCCAATAGTAAACATAGTCGGTCTCGAGTCGAGACTATCGGTCTCGAGTTACGCTGGTGTCGAGATCTCGAGTCGCAACGAATGAGATCTCGAGTCGCAAGGGGCTGGTCTCGGTTTGTCATGGTCCACTCGAGACTGTTCGGTCTCGAGTCGCAACCGGACTCGCAATGCCGGTCTCGAGTTGTGCTGCTGTGTGCGAGTGTTGTGGTCTCGAGTCGCAACTGGACTCGCAACCACGGTCTCGACTCGCAACCGTGTTAAGTCTATCAACGTGTAACAGATTTCCATGTTTCATGCAATCAGTTTCGTGGTTTCCAAACTTGCACAAAATCAATCAACGATTAACAGTTTCCATCCATGTGTTATTCGATCAAACAAGCAAATCGATTATGAGTTCATATGAACCCTAACTAAACATACGAACAGTAACATAACGATTTTTCATGAACATATCTTATAACTTCTAAACTATCCGATTCATATGAACATTAACACTTACACATAAGAGCCGATTACATAACAATTATATCATTTATCAAATCATAGCCGATTAACACCTAGTATCATTCAATAACATGACCAATCATAATAACCATACAAATCCATTAAAATCATTCGGTATACAACATCAAGAACAAGCCGATGGACATGAGCAATTTCACATATGAATCATATCTTTAACCATGAATACAAACCTAAACATACTAACCGATTAATGGCAGAAAAGGGTGATCCGAACAAGGAAGGTCTTGTGCCGTCGGGTTCCAAGCAAACGAGAGAGAGAGAAGTCTAGGGTTTCTTGTGTGTGTTGTGTTTTGTGACAAATGAGAGAACTACCCCTAGATGGGTGTTTGTTTGCGTACAAAACAAGTGGGCCGAACCCAACTCGGGTGCCCTATGGGTCCGCGTACAAGGTGTGGCCCAAATAGGCTTGTGTGACCAGTTAGTCTTGTACGATCAGGTTATAGTGTGCGGTTTGGGCTCGTTCACTATACTAGTATATAATACACACATATCACATAAACATAACATATCATGTATTCATTCAAATAATATGGTTCACGTAAGCATATAACGTTACACACAGTAAGTCTAAAGTACGAGTTGTCACACAAAACGAGATACCTTATGGCTTCCATCTGCAATCTCCGGGATAGGTTTGACTACCCCTGGAACACTTGATATCATATCCTTCAATTTTTGTAGTTCTCTGGCCATAGCATGATTGATACCTGTATCCTGCATGAATCCATGGTTAGTGGTAAGAGAATTATTAAAAGTGTTACCTCCCATCGGGTTCAAGTTAGGAACATTGGGTGTGAATCCATATTGCTGGGATTCTGGGATGATGGATGGACCAGTGGAAGCAATGGTCTGCATTGGAATAAAATCTCCTTGATGGACATCTGGACTTCCTGTTTGCAAATTCTTCAAGGATCCTGGTGTCTGAAGGGATCCCTGAATATGGGGTGATCCTGGAACGAAGGAGGATCCTTGAACCTGGGATAATCTTGGAACTAAGGAGGATCCTTGAACCTGGGATAATCCTGGAACTAAGGAGGATCCTTGAACCTGGGATAATCCTGGAACTAAGGAGGATCCTTGAACCTGGGATAATCCTGGAACGAAGGAGGATCCCGAGTTCATGAAGGATCCCATATGCTGAGTATAGGATCCTGCCGGTCGGAAATATGATCCTGACGCCTGAGTCACTACTGCTGGGCCGAAATGCACTCCTCTTGATCCACACATGTGTTGAACGTCTGGGACCTCTGATGGCTGAGAAGTAATCATCGGGGTATCAAAATTCAAAGATTTGGGCATCAGTGGGGAATGATCCTCTGCCGTTTTCTTTTGCCTTTTGAGATCTCCGATTTCCCTGAGGATCCTGTCATTAGTTTCATCCTGCTGCTGCATACGATCCCTCTTCTGCAAAATCAAAGTAAATATATCACTAGTACTGGGAATAGAAGAAGTTAGAGCAGAAGATGATGGTTTAGAGGAGATAGGAGTTGGTCTCTTCTCAGCATTTTTCTGAGATCCAGCTGGTGGTGGAGGCAAAGGTGGAATACCATTAGATGAATTGACTGCAGACATCGCTGTGGAAGTATTCTTCAACGATGAAGCCATGCAACACTTCCGGAATGATCACCAACAAAAAATTTTCTTATGAATGAAGCACCAATTGCCCCACGGTGGGCGCGCAACTGTTTTGGTCAAAAATCCCACAAGGATAATGCAACCAAACTCTATGTAAACGGGGAATGATGCTTGGTTTGATGAATAAAGTAAAGGATCACTTTAATGTAAAATATGCAAGTGACACAAGGATTTATACGAGGAAAAAACCCTTGATCAATGAATGATCTCCGGCATAAAAAACCTCGGGTGATGGCAACTACCGATCACTAAGCTTCAATATAACAAACAATGTTTTTACAACTTCGGATGGTAACGAGCTAGGTACAAGGATCACTATAGTATCGTGTGTCAAAGCGTGTGAGAAATGTGTTGTGTCTTCCGAATGTGGAAGAGTGCTACTTATACAAGTATGTGTGGTCGTATTTTAGGTAAATAACCTAACTATTAGCTCGTTACCCCTTCAAGAATAGAAGATAATTTAGCCTAAATTACCGCCCTTAAATTGTGCTGAATTTCCATATTGTCCACAACGTCCATCTTTGATTATGCATATGCCAAAGTAGCGTGACAGGTTCCTTGTTTACGTTGTTAAGAGCGGATCCTACTCAAAATTCCTGCAAAACAACATTAAATTCAAAGAGAACAATCGTTAGTAAGAGGATCCCTAGGATGCTCCGTGATCCTGATCCTGGAACTTTTCTGAGGATCACTATCTGCCAAAGAAACAAGGATCACTGGTTAGGATCACGTGTAAGGATCACATGTAAGGATCATAAGTCATAAAAATCCAGCCCTAACAATGCTGGTGTAGGTGCCGATGAAGTGATGGTTGAAGAGGGTGCTGTCCCTTAAAAGCAGCGAAGTGGGCAATGATGGATGTATGTGCCATGGCCAGAGCCCACTTTTTTAAGCTTGATGGTTGTGACCTGTTGAACAATTTATTTTCCATGTCTTTCGAACAATTTACCTTTCCTGCATTAAAACAATTTGATAACCAAAGGTGGATGGGTCCTGGGTTTCAGGATGAAGCCCTTGGTTATCAGTTAATATATTTTGTTTTGGACAATACAACGGTTGGAGGTGGACGGGTTTCAGTTTGAAACGAAACCTTCAATCGTTGTGTAAATACGGTTATGAATCCCTCGTGCTTTTGGTGGATGGGCCTTGGTTTAAGGTGAAACCAAAAGCACAACTTTTGAAATGCTAATAATATAACCCTCTTTTGACTTATTTGTTTTATCCTTTTAAATTTTTGCCATGCATTACTTAGTTTAGATTTTGGCTTTGTGAAATTACTGTTATCATTTCTGTGAAGGTATCCTGATCAATATACTCAGTGATATCCTATGCAGACTTTCGTAAAATAGGACTTCTTAATATCCAAACAATTTGGACAAGTTCCTCAAAATAGTTTATTTTTCAAAATCTCAACTAATTCAAGTAAAATTTTCAAAGGAAAAAGATAGTTTACTCAGAATTTATAAACAAATCCAACTCTGATTTTTAAAGCCAAGTATTGCATCCCAAAGGTTCCAACCAAATATGAATCATATCCCGAGAATGTATCTCTAGAATATATCCTAGGGATATATCCTGTTAGGATACTTAAACTTTAAACATGATTTCAAAAGTTCAATCAAGTTGTGTAAGATTCACAAAGGAAAGATCATACCAGGAATAGAGTGTAACCCTAGTTTCAAACTTCAATCCTTTTTGCAATTCCTTGTACCAAGATGTTCCTAGTCTTTGTACACTTGGTTCAAACCTGACTCTTTGTGCCTTACATAATCGCCTTAGGAGAAATGTCCCCTGTGCACGAAATCTTACAACACTTAGAAAAAATTGCTTAGATTTATGTTCAACTGCGTAGACAGTTCTTGTGTTACTGGGGTAAAACCCGAAAACATCCTAGAGATAAATCCTTAGTATCCTGGGGATAATCCCAAATTCTCATGCGCTACAGGCGGGAGTGTATAAACTCCAAGACTTAGAAAGGTGAAAACCTTTGAACCTTAGAGAGTATGAAAATACCCTTTCGCGAGAGAGGGTGATCAATCCTCATATACCTTAAGGATCCAGGGTATAGCCAATAGTAATGAAATTGTCAGCCACTTTTACATGAACTGGTCCCGCCACCTTGAACTATCCCTGGATAACTTGCGCTCCAGGCGGGGTGTTTAAACCCAATTCGTGAGAAAGGTGAATACCTTTAAACCTGTGAAGGGATTAGGATCCCTTAAACGTGAGAGAGGGGGCCAATCCTCTAATCTTTCGAAGTATCCCGAGTGTGTATCCTGGAGCTATATCCCAAATAATATTCTGCAAAACAACCTTAAACTAAGGTGGGTGTTAGCTTGGCTAACACCCCTCCGATGCTTAAGTTAGTATTGGTTCAAATAAAATGAATTATATTTAAAAGAGACAGAATTCATACCATCTTGAGTTAGAAATTAAATTCTAAACTCACTTGAAATAGGCTTTGAGATGTATAGCATTCCAGGATCTAGGTAGCATATCCCCCTCCATATTCTTAAGTCGGTATGCTCCTTTCCCTGATTCTGATTCTATCTCATAGGGTCCTTCCCATTTTGGAGCTAATTTTCCATCGGCAGGATTGGTAGTATTCTGAAAAGCTTTTCTCAATACCCAATCTCCGACTTGAAACCTCCTAGTCCTTATATTCTTGTTGTATGCTCTAGATATCCTCTGTTGATATGCTGTCATCCTTAGCTTTGCTGCATCCCTTGTTTCATCCACAGTGTCTAACTCGTGGCACAGAGCTTCAAGATTCTGCTCAGGATCCTGAAGGTTGGATCTTGCCGTAGGTATCACCATCTCTGTTGGGATCACTGCCTCTGTTCCAAATACCAAAGAAAATGGGGTTTGGCCCGTTGCATTTTTCGCCATTGTTCTCGTTAGGGCTGGATTTTTACAATACATGATCCTTACATGTGATCCTAACCAGTGATCCTTGTTCCTTTGGCAGATAGTGATCCTCAGCAGAGTTCCAGGATCAGGATCACGGACCATCATAGGATCCTCATGCTAACAGTTGCTTTCGTTGAAATTAATGTTATTTTGCAGGAATGTCTAGCAGGATTCGCTCTTAGCATCACAATCAAAGGACGCGTCTTTACAATTATAGCACGTGCTTAATCGGAGATGAACGTTGCAAAGGATATGGAAACTTGGCATGATTTAAGGGCGACAATTTAGGCTAGATTTGCTTTTATTTCTAAAGGGGTAATGAGCTGATTATTAGTCTTTTTACCTAAAATAGGTCACCTACACTTGTATATATATAACACTCTTCCCCATTCGGAAGGACACACAACACAATTCTCACACGCTTAGACACTCGAAACTACAGTGATCCTTGTACTCAGCTCATTATCATCCAAAGTTGTAACCATTTTTCTTATATTAAAGTTTGGTGATCGGTAGTTGCCATCACCCGAGGTTTTTTATGCCGGAGATCATACATTGATCAAGGGCTTTTTCCTCGTATAAATCATTGTGTCTTTGCATATTTTACACTGAAGTGATCCTTTACTTTTTCAATAAACCAAGCATCATACCCCGTTTACATAGAGTTTGGTTGCATTATCCTTGTGTGATTTTTGACCAAAACAGTTTGGCGCCCACCGTGGGGCCATTGGTGCTTCATTCATAAGAAAACCTTTTGTTCGAAATCATTTCAAAGAGTTACATGGCTTCATCATTGAAGAATACGTCCACGGCGATGTCTGCAGTCACCTCGTCCCAGAACACTCTGCCTCCACCACCGGCAGGATCCCAGAAAAATGCTGAGAAGAGACCAAATCCTACCTTCTCTAAACCTCCATCTTCTTCTGCTATGAATTCTTCTGTTCCTAGTACTAGTGATGTGTTTGTTTTAATTTTGCAGATGAAGGATCGTATGCAGCGGCAGGATGAAACTAATGACAGGATCCTCAGGGAAATTGGAGACCTCAAAAGGCAAAAGATAGCGGCAGAGGATCATTCCCCACTGATGCCCAAATCCCTGAGCTTTGATACTCCAATGATCACTTCTCAGCCATCGGGAGTCCCAGACGTGCAAATTATGGGAGAATCAAGAGGATTGCACCTCGGGTCGGCAGCAATGACTCAGGCATCAGGCTCACACTTTCAGCCGGCAGGATTCTATCCTCAGCCTTTGGGATCCTTCATGAATTCAGGAGCCTATCCAGGAGCACAGCAGTTTCAAGGATCCTACTTTGTTCCAGGATCATCCCAGGTTCAAGGATCCTCCTTTGTTCCAGGATCGTCCCAGGTTCAAGGATCCTCCTTCGTTCCAAGATCATCCCAGATACTAGGATCCTTCCAGATGCCAGGATCCCTAAAAAGTTTGCAAACAGGAAGTCTAGATGTCCATCAAGGGGACTTCATTCCAATGCAGACCATTGCTTCCACTGGTCCCTCTGTTATCCCAGAATCCCAGCAATATGGATTCACACCCAATGATCCTAACTTGAACTCAATGGGAGGTAACACTTTAAATAACTATCTTACCACTAACCATGGATTCATGCAGGATACAGGTATCAATCATGCTATGGCCAGGGAGTTGCAGAAGCTAAAAGATATGATCTCAAGTGTTCAGGGGGTAGTCAAGCCTATCCCAGAGATTGCAGATGGAAGCCATAAGGTATCTCGCTTTGCACCACCAATTCGTGATGCAGAGGTACCCAAAAGGTTCCATATCCCTACTATGAAGCTGTATGATGGTACAACGGATCCTGAGGAGCACATAGCACAATACAGGGAGAGGATGGAGATCAATCCAATCCCGGAAAAATTAAAGGAAGCATGCCTATGTAAAGGATTTGGATCCACTCTTACTGGGTCAGCTCTTAAATGGCTGCTAAGTCTTCCCCCTTATTCTATTACTTCATTTGCTAATTTAGTTAATTTGTTCAATAACCAATTCTCTTGTAGTAGAAAATTTGAAAGATTAACTAGCGATTTATATAGGGTAACTCAAAGTCATAATGAATCATTAAGGGATTATATAACTAAATTCAGTAAAGAATCCTTGGACATTCCCAACTTGGATATGGCTACGG